>NW_028225180.1:89884498-89891998 GCF_052327205.1 Somniosus microcephalus | reverse complement strand
TGGTGAGGGTCTGTCTCTGTTTTGTGTCTCTGATGGTCGTGAGGTAGTCTGCCAGTTTATATTCTCTTTTTAGGGTCCGGTAACATTGTAATCTGCTTTGGCTTTCGGTTATTTTGTTCCAATGTTCCAGGTAGGTTTCTTTGCATTGTTTAATGATTTGGTTCACTCGGATTGGTGTTTGGACGGCTGTGTTGGTCTGGGGCTGGTCAGGGTCCGGCTGAGTACTTAGTTTCAGTAGCAGCTGACTCAGGGGACTCTTTTCTGGGTTTAGCTCTTGGGTCTGAAAGGCTTTGAAATGAAGGGTGTCTGGGGAGCTAGATTTGAGGTGATTTAGGAAGTTTAGTGCTCGTTTTTGGATGTTTATTATCAGTGGGCATTTGCCTAGTTCGGCTCTGCATGCATTTGTTGGCGTTTTTCTTTGGATGCGAAGGATGCTTCGGCAGAATTCTGCATGTAGGGCTTCTATTGTGTGTTTTTCCCATTTAGTGTAGCTTTGGTGATTTAGCGGGCCCCATACTTCACTACCGTACAGTGCAATGGGCAGGATTATGCTGTCAAATATTTTGAGCCAGATTTTGATTGGGATTTGGATGTTGTAGAATTTTCTTTTTATTGCATATAGGGCTCTTCGTGCTTTTTCTTTTAGTGCATTCACTGCTATGCTGAAGCTCCCTGATGCTGTAATAGTTAGACCAAGGTAGGTGTAGCTCATAGTGTGTCCTATAGTGGTATCACTGAGGGTAAACTGGTATTTGTTTTCCTGACATCTGGGCCTTTTTTGAAAAATCATGATGTTGGTTTTCTTTAGATTTACTGTTAGAGCCCAATTTTGGCAGTATTTGTCGAGTAGGTCTAGTTGTTGCTGTAATCCCTGTTCTGTGGGAGACAGCAGAACCAGGTCGTCCGCATAGAACAGGGATTTCACTTCTCCATCCAGGAGACGGAGACCTGGTGACTCGCTTTGCTCCAGCATGTCTGCTAATTCATTTATGTATATGTTGAACAGGGTCAGGCTCAAATTGCAGCCCTGCCGGACGCCTCTTCTCTGGGTGAAGAAATCGGTGCGTTTGTCTCCAATTTTGACCCCGCATTTGTTTTTCAGATACATTGATTTAATAAGGTCATAGACTTTGCCCCCTATTCCACACTGAAGAAGTTTATAATAGAGCCCTTCGTGCCATATAGAGTCAAAGGCTTTCTTGAAGTCGATGAAACAGGCGAATATTTTCCCATTTTTTGTTTGGTGTATATGTTTTTCAATGAGGGTGTGAAGGGTATAGATATGGTCGGCGGTGCGGTGTTTTGGAAGAAAGCCTATTTGGTTTTTTCTGAGGATATTATGTTTGTTAAGAAAATCAAGTAATCTACTATTTAGAATACTGCAGAATAACTTCCCTAGACAACTGTTGACACAGATGCCGCGGTAGTTATTTGGGTCTGATTTGTTTCCACTTTTATATATGGGGGAGATTAGTCCTTGGCACCAGATATCGGGAAAACAGCCTGAACGTAATATGATGTTGAATAATTTGAGTACCGCACCCTGCATCTCCATATTGCTGAACTTGAGCATTTCATTTTTGATGTTGTCTGGGCCACAGGCTTTCTTTAGGTGGAGAGATTTTGTTTTTGTGGCCAGTTCTTTCCATGTGATTGGGGAGTCTAGAGGGTTTTGGTTGTCTTTAATTGTTGCTTCTAATGTGTGGAGTTTTTCTGTGACCTGATGTTGACTTGGGTTTGTTTCGTTTATTGGGATGTCTTTGTAGAGGTTTTCAAAATGTGTTCTCCAGATGTCGCCATCTTGGATTGGTAATGCTTGCAATTGTGTTGTACTCAGGTTATTCCACATTTCCCAGAATTGTTTTGGATTGGTGGAGTTTTCAATTTCTTCGAGTATTTTGTGGGTATAGTTTTGTGTTTTGTTCGTAATGGTGTGTTTATATCTTTTGAGGGTTTCATTGTATCTAGTACGTAGGTCCGGATTGTTTGGTTGGCGATGCTTTTGGTTTGATATTTTTCTCAGGTCTTTTCTGGCATTTTTGCATTCGTGGTCAAACCATTTCTTATTTTTATTTTGTCTTTTGTGACGCTTCCTCTTCTGTTTCACAAGGTCGGCTTTTACAGCTGCCTCATGGAAGATCATATTTATATCCTCTATGGCCATGTTTACACCATCTCTGGTGATCTTGTATGGGTTTTCTTTAAATTTTGATATTTTACTTGTGAGATCTGGTGACTTTAGTGCTGTGATGAATTTTTCTCCACTGTCTGGGGCCCATCTGTATGTCTGGTTTATTTTATGGAGCTTACTGGGTTCCTTTTTTGTGTCTGTAGTTTGGGCAGAAAGTTTAAGGTACATATTTATTTGGTTATGGTCTGAGAGGGGGGATTGCTGCCTGACAGTGAATGAGTTGATATCGCAGGGGTCCAGGTCAGTGATTGTATAGTCCACCACACTAGACCCAAGAGTTGAGGAGTATGTGAGTCTCCCTAGGGAGTCCCCTCTGAACCTACCGTTAACTATGTACAGGCCTAAGGCTCGGCAGAGTTGCACTACCTCCCCTACCGCTTTTATTTATTTCACGATCAAGGTTGTTCCGATTTGCGATGGCTGGTGTGACATCTAAAGGGGTCTGGCCAAACACATGGTTGTTTCCCTGTGGGTCTATGAAGTCAGGTTCACAACCGGTCCTTGCATTTAGGTCCCCACATATTATCACCTTTCCTTGGGCCTGGAAATGGCTGATTTCCATGTGGAGAGTATCAAATAACTCCTCTTCGAAATATGGCGATTCTATTGGAGGTATGTAGATCGCACATAACTAAACATCTTTTTTTGATATTCCTATATTTTTATCTAGTTTTAGCCATACGTGTGATTTTCCCTGTTTTACCGGTGAGATGTGTTTGTCCAGTTCTCCCTTATACCACACCAATATTCCCCCGGAGGTTCTGCCCTTGCGTGTTTTAGTGTTCTTTACTGAGGGCACAATGATTTCATGGTACATTGGAGGACAATGGGTCGGCACGTCCTTTTGGCACCATGTTTCTGTTAACACAATTATATCAATGTCTTTTATAGCTTTTAGGAATTCAGGGTCTGTACTCTTCATCCCAAAAGTTGAGGAGCGGAGGCCCTGGATATTCCAGCAGCTTATGTGGAAAGAATGCATTTATATAGTTCAAAAAAAACAAAATAAAATGGACCTATTTTGTGGGATGAGTGTGGAAACACTATTTTCTATAATGCTAAATGATGATTTAGTATAAATTTCATGAGGCATGCACATATAGCTATCTAATAATAGTAATAATACTGATAAGATAACAATAATGATAATGATAAATAACAATATTAATAATTTCTCTCTCTGTCTGTCTCCCTTTCTCTCAGTTCAGTTCAGTTCAGTTCAGTTCAGTTCAAATGCTTTATTGGCATGAAAGTTTACAGAGAACCATATTGCCAAAGCTTACATTGCAAAAAGGTACAGTTTTCCAACCATTCTGTAGGTGTCAATCGATTTGACATTTGTTGGGTATATACAATATTACTTTTAAACAATATTAATTTTAAACAGTCTTTCTACTTCATTTGGTACGTTCAATATTAATTTTAAACAGTCTTACTTTTAAACAGTCCTCAGGTTGTGACATGTTGTTACATATTTAGCCCCAAGGTATGGTCTGTCTCCTTCTCCTAGGACTAATCTCAATTTTGACAGATCATCCAATTCCTTGAAATCTGGGGTTGTTTGGCTTAGCTTGTTGAATAATATGTTTCTTGATGTGTTGAATTTTTCGCATTTTAGGAGAAAATGCATTTCTGTTTCAACCTCGCCAGCCAGACATTGATCGCATATTCTATTCTCTCTAGGCTGCCAGGATTTCTTGTATCTGCCTTTTTCAATTTCCAGTTGGTGGTCGCTTAGTCTGTACCTGGTGAGGGTCTGTCTCTGTTTTGTGTCTCTGATGGTCGTGAGGTAGTCTGCCAGTTTATATTCTCTTTTAGGGCCCGGTAACATTCTAATCTGCTTTGGCTTTCGGTTATTTTGTTCCAATGTTCCAGGTAGGTTCTTTGCATTTTTTAATGATTTGGTTCACTCGGATTGGTGTTTGGACGGCTGTGTTGGTCTGGGGCTGGTCAGGGTCCGGCTGAGTACTTAATTCAGTAGCAGCTGACTCAGGGGACTCTTTTCTGGGTTTAGCTCTTGGGTCTGAAAGGCTTTGAAATGAAGGGTGTCTGGGGAGCTAGATTTGAGGTGATTTAGGAAGTTTAGTGCTCGTTTTTGGATGTTTATTATCAGTGGGTATCTGCCTAGTTCGGCTCTGCATGCATTTGTTGGCGTTTTTCTTTGGGTGCGAAGGATGCTTCGGCAGAATTCTGCATGTAGGGGCTTCTATTGTGTGTTTTTCCCATTTAGTGTAGCTTTGGTGATTTAGCGGGCCCCATACTTCACTACCGTACCAGTGCAATGGGCAGGATTATGCTGTCAAAATTTTGAGCCAGATTTTGATTGGGATTTGGATGTTGTAGAATTTTTCTTTTTATTGCATATAGGGCTCTTCGGGCTTTTTCTTTTAGTGCATTCCACTGCTATGCTGAAGCTCCCTGATGCTGTAATAGTTAGACCAAGGTAGGTGTAGCTCATAGTGTGTCCTATAGTGGTATCACTGAGGGTAAACTGGTATTTGTTTTCCCTGACATCTGGGTCTTTTTCTGAAAAATCATGATGTTGGTTTTCTTTAGATTTACTGTTAGAGCCCAATTTTGGCAGTATTTGTCGAGTAGGTCTAGTTGTTGCTGTAATCCCTGTTCTCTCTCTCTCTCTCTGTCTCTCCCTCTCTCTCTGTCTCTCTCTCTCTCTCTGTCTCTCTCTCTCTGTCTCCCTCTCTCTGTCTCTCTTTCTCTCTCTCTCTCTCTCTGTCTCTCTCTCTCTCTCTGTCTCTCTCTCTGTCTCTCTCTCTGTCTCTCTCTCTCTGTCTCCCTCTCTCTGTCTCTCTCTCTCTCTCCCTGTCTCTCTCTCTCTCTCTCTCTGTCTCTCCCTCTCTCTCTCTCATCTGTCTGTCTCTCTCTCTCTGTCTCTCTCTGTCTCTCTCTCTCTGTCTCCCTCTCTCTGTCTCTCTCTCTCTGTCTCCCTCTCTCTGTCCCTCTCCTCTCTCTCTCTCTGTCTCCCTCTCTCTCGCTCTCTCTCTCTGTCTCCCTCTCTCTCTCAATTCAATTCAATTCAATTCAAATCGCTTTATTGGCATGACAAGGTACATCTTATGTTGCCAAAGCATCGAAAAACATTTATGGTTTGAACACATAAACACAGATCTATCCATACAGTGTATAAACAGATATATCCCTGAGTGTATAAATATACATTCATATAATTTGTATATACCTCTTTTCTTATATTTAGTGGTTGTCCCTCTGTTTATGGCAAGCTGTAACATAGTGTGCCGCTAATGTTACACAATTTCTCTCTTCCCCTAGTAGGTATGGGAGTTTTTGGTCGTCATTCAAATTTCTGAATTCTGGGCATATTTTTGTGAATTTTGGGTAGAAATTCCTCCCTTATTCCCTGATATTTTCTACAAGCTGTGAGGAAGTGCATCTCTGTCTCCACCACTCCCTGACTGCAGTGAGAGCATATCCTGTCCTCTCCTTGGTAGCCGGGTCTGCCTGTGTCTACCTTTTTCGATCGCCAGGCTATGTTCACTAAGTCTGTACATTGTCAAGGTTTTTCTCAGTTTGCTATCCCTTTACCATGGTCAGGTAATCAGCCATGTTGTATTGTCTGTTTAGGGCCAAGTAGCAATTGAGTTTGTTTTGGGTTTTTGTTGTTTCTGCCCAATATGACAGATATTTTTCCTTTTGCTTAGTGACGATTGTGTTGGGTCGAATTCTTTGTGTTACGCTGTCACTGTCCTGGGGCTGGTTATTGTTAGTAGTGTTAGTAGTTACTTCACTGAGTCCCAGGACTAGTTGACTGAGGGCATACTTCTTTATGGTCCTCTCTTGGCATTTCAGGGCTTCGTAATGATAGCAGTGGGGGGTGCTCATTTCTAGGTGTTTCCAAATTTGGTGGCTCTTTTTTGGATAGTGATTATTAATGGATATTGGCCTAGTTCTGCCCTGCATGCATTGTTTACGGTTTTCCTTTGAGTTCGGAGGATACTTTACAGAATTCTGCATGTCGGATCTCAATTGGGTGTTTGTCCCATTTTGCAAATTCTTGTTGTGTTAGCGGTCCCCCACACCTCCACTGCCATAGAGTGCAATTGGTTCAATTACTGATTTAAAAATTTTGAGCCAAATGCTAATTGGGGATTTCTATTGAATTGATTTTTTAATGGCATAGAAAGCCCTTCTTGCTTTCTCTTTCAGTTCATTCACAGCCAGATGAAAATTTCTCGTAGAACTGATTTTTAAGCCCAAGTATGTGTCGTTAGTGGTTTGTTCAATTTTAGTTGTTCCTAGTGTGAAATTTATTCTGCGTCCCTGATGTCTGGATCTTTGCTGGAACACAAGGACTTTGGTTTTTTTGGGGGTTTATTGTCAGGGCCCAGGTCTGACAGAATGACTCCAGCAGATCCAGGTTCTGCTGTAGACCCTCCTTAGTTAGTCTCTCTCTCTCTCTCTCTGTCTCCCTTTCTCTGTCTGCCTCTCTCTGTCTGCCTCTCTCTGTCTCTCTCTCTCTCTGTCTCCCTCTCTCTCTCTGTGTCTCTCTCTCCTCTGTCCCCTCTCTCTCTCTCTGTCCCTCTCTCTCTCTGTCCCTCTCTCTCTCTCTCTCTGTCTGCCTCTCTCTCTGTCTCCCTCTCTCTCTCTCTGTCTCTCTCTCTGTCCCGCTCTCTCTCTCTGTCCCTCTCTCTCTCTCTCTCTCTGTCTCTCTCTCTCTCTCTGACCTCTCCTCTCTCTCCTCTCTCTCTCTCTGTCTCTCTCTCTCAGGCAGCGAGGCGGCTGCCCCGGCGGGTCCTGGCGGTGTGTAGTTTCCCCGGGCAGTGTGTGTGTGTGTGGGGGGGGGGGGGGGGGAAGCTGTGCTCTGTTCTCTGTGCTCTGAGATCTCTGTTTTCTCTCTCTCTCTGTTGACTCTATTCTCTCTCTCTCTCTCTGTCTGAGCTCTCTCTCCTCTGAGCTGACTCTATTCTCCTCTCTCTCTCTGTCCTCTCTCTCTCTCTGAGCTGTTCTCTGTCTCTCTCTCTCTCTGTGCTCTCTCTCTCTGAGCTCTCCTCTGTCTCTCTCTCTCTGAGCTCTCTCTCTCTGAGCTCTCTGTTCTCTCTCTCTGTGTTGACTCTATTCTCTCTCTCTCTGTCTCTCTCTCTCTCTGAGCTATCTCTCTCTGAGCTCTCTGTTCTCTCTCTCTCTGTTGACTCTATTCTCTCTCTCTCTGTCTCTCTCTCTGAGCTCTCTCTGAGCTCTCCTCTCTCTGTTGACTCTATTCTCTCTCTGTGTCTCTCTCTCTCTCTGTCTCTCTCTCTCTCTGTCTCTCTCTGTGCTCTCTCTCTCTCTCTGTC
>NW_028225180.1:89854839-89883998 GCF_052327205.1 Somniosus microcephalus | reverse complement strand
CTGTCACTGTCCTGGGGCTGGTTATTGTTAGTAGTGTTAGTAGTTACTTCACTGAGTCCCAGGACTAGTTGACTGAGGCATACTTCTTTATGGTCCTCTCTTGGCATTTCAGGGCTTCGTAATGATAGCAGTGGGGGGTGCTCATTTCTAGGTGTTTCCAAAATTTGGTGGCTCTTTTTTGGATAGTGATTATTAATGGATATTGGCCTAGTTCTGCCCCTGCATGGCATTGTTTACGGTTTTCCTTTGAGTTCGGAGGATACTTTTACAGAATTCTGCATGTCGGATCTCAATTGGGTGTTTGTCCCATTTTGCAAATTCTTGTTGTGTTAGCGGTCCCCCACACCTCACTGCCATAGAGTGCAATTGGTTCAATTACTGATTTAAAAATTTTGAGGCCAAATGCTAATTGGGGATTTCTATTTGAATTGATTTTTTAATGGCATAGAAAGCCCTTCTTGCTTTCTCTTTCAGTTCATTCACAGCCAGATGAAAATTTCTCGTAGAACTGATTTTTAAGCCCAAGTATGTGTCGTTAGTGGTTTGTTCAATTTTTAGTTTGTTCCTAGTGTGAAATTTATTCTGCGTCCCTGATGTCTGGATCTTTGCTGGAACACAAGGACTTTGGTTTTTTGGGGGGTTTATTGTCAGGGCCCAGGTCTGACAGAACGACTCCAGCAGATCCAGGTTCTGCTGTAAGACCCCTCCTTAGTTAGTCTCTCTCTCTCTCTCATCTGTCTCCCTTTCTCTGTCTGCCTCTCTCTGTCTGCCTCTCTCTCTGTCTCTCTCTCTCTCTGTCTCCCTCTCTCTCTCTGTTCTCTCTCTCTGTCCTCTCTCTCTCTCTGTCCCTCTCTCTCTCTGTCCCTCTCTCTCTCTCTCTCTGTCTGCCTCTCTCTGTCTCCCTCTCTCTCTCTCTGTTCTCTCTCTCTGTCCCGCTCTCTCTCTCTGTCCCTCTCTCTCCTCTCTCTCTGTCTCTCTCTCTCTCTCTGACTCTCTCTCTCTCTCTCTCTCTGTCTCTCTCTCTCAGGCAGCGAGGCGGCTGCCCCCGGCGGGTCCTGGCGGGTGTGTAGTTTCCCGGGCAGTGTGTGAGTGTGTGTCTGTGGGGGGGGGGGGGGGGGGAAGCTGTGCTCTGTTCTCTGTGCTCTGAGATCTCTGTTTTCTCTCTCTCTGTTGACTCTATTCTCTCTCTCTCTCTGTCTGAGCTCTCTCCCTCTGAGCTGACTCTATTCTCTCTCTCTCTGTCTCTCTCTCTCTCTGAGCTGTCTCTGTCTCTCTCTCTCTCTGTGCTCTCTCTCTCTGAGCTCTCTCTGTCTCTCTCTCTCTGAGCTCTCTCTCTCTGAGCTCCCTGTTCTCTCTCTCTGTGTTGACTTCTATTCTCTCTCTCTGTCTCTCTCTCTCTGAGCTATCTCTCTCTGAGCTCTCTGTTCTCTCTCTCTCTGTTGACTCTATTCTCTCTCTCTCTGTCTCTCTCTGAGCTCTCTCTGAGCTCTCTCTCTCTGTTGACTCTATTCTCTCTCTGTGTCTCTCTCTCTCTCTGTCTCTCTCTCTCTCTGTCTCTCTCTGTGCTCTCTCTCTCTCTCTCTGAGCTCTCTGTCTCTCTCTGTCTCTCTCTCTCTCTGTCTCTCTCTCTGTGCTGTCTCTCTCTCTCTGTCTCTCTCTCTCTCTGTCTATCTCTCTCTCTGTCTCGCTCTCTCTCTCTCTGTCTCTCTCTCTCTCTCTGTCTCTCTCTCTCTCTCTCTGTCTCTCTCTCTCTCTCTGTCTCTCTCTCTCTCTGTCTCTCTTCTCTCTCTCTGTCTCTCTCTCTCTCTCTCTGTCTCTCTCTCTGTCTCTCTCTCTCTGTCTCTCTCTCTGTCTCTCTCCTCTCTCTCTCCTCGCTCTCTGTCTCTCTCTCTCTGTCTCTCTCTCTCTCTCTCTCTCTCTCTCTCTCTGTCTCTCTCTCTGTCTCTCTCTCTCTCTGAGCTCTCTGTCTCTGTCTCTCTCTCTCTCTGAGCTCTCTGTCTCTGTCTCTCTCTCTCTCCAATTCCAATTCCAATTCCAATTAAAATGCTTTATTGGCATGAAAGTTTACAGAGAACCATATTGCCAAAGCTTACATAGCAAAAAGGTACAGTTTTCCAACATTCTGTAGGTGTCAATCGATTTGACATTTGTTGGGTACATACAATATTACTTTTAAACAATATTAATTTTAAACAGTCTTTGTACTTCATTTGGTACGTTCAATATTAATTTTAAACAGTCTTAATTTTAAACAGTCCTCAGGTTGTGACATGTTGTTACATATTTGGCCCCAAGGTATGGTCTGTCTCCTTCTCCTAGGACTAATCTCAATTTTGACAGATCATCCAATTCCTTGAAATCTGGGGTTGTTTGGCTTAGCTTGTTGAATAATATGTTTCTTGATGTGTTGAATTTTTCGCATTTTAGGAGGAAATGCATTTCTGTTTCAACCTCGCCAGCCAGACATTGATCGCATATTCTATTCTCTCTAGGCTGCCAGGATTTCTTGTATCTGCCTTTTTCAATTTCCAGTTGGTGGTCGCTTAGTCTGTACCTGGTGAGGGTCTGTCTCTGTTTTGTGTCTCTGATGGTCGTGAGGTAGTCTGCCAGTTTATATTCTCTTTTTAGGGCCCGGTAACATTCTAATCTGCTTTGGCTTTCGGTTATTTTGTTCCAATGTTCCAGGTAGGTTTCTTTGCATTTTTTAATGATTTGGTTCACTCGGATTGGTGTTTGGGCGGCTGTGTTGGTCTGGGGCTGGTCAGGGGTCCGGCTGAGTACTTAGTTTCCGTAGCAGCTGACTCAGGGGACTCTTTTCTGGGTTTAGCTCTTGGGTCTGAAAGGCTTTGAAATGAAGGGTGTCTGGGGAGCTAGATTTGAGGTGATTTAGGAAGTTTAGTGCTCGTTTTTGGATGTTTATTATCAGTGGGTATCTGCCTAGTTCGGCTCTGCATGCATTTGTTGCGTTTTCCTTTGGGTGCGAAGGATGCTTCGGCAGAATTCTGCATGTAGGGCTTCTATTGTATGTTTTTCCCATTTAGTGTAGCTTTGGTGATTAGCGGGGCCCCCATACTTCACTACCGTACAGTGCAATGGGCAGGATTATGCTGTCAAATATTTTGAGCCAGATTTTGATTGGGATTTGGATGTTGTAGAATTTTCTTTTTATTGCATATAGGGCTCTTCGGGCTTTTTCTTTTAGTGCATTCACTGCTATGCTGAAGCTCCCTGATGCTGTAATAGTTAGACCAAGGTAGGTGTAGCTCATAGTGTGTCCTATAGTGATATCACTGAGGGTAAACTGGTATTTGTTTTCCTGACATCTGGGCCTTTTTTGAAAAATCATGATGTTGGTTTTCTTTAGATTTACTGTTAGAGCCCAATTTTGGCAGTATTTGTCGAGTAGGTCTAGTTGTTGCTGTAATCCCTGTTCTGTGGGAGACAGCAGAACCAGGTCGTCCGCATAGAACAGGGATTTCACTTCTCCATCTAGGAGACGGAGACCTGGTGACTCGCTTTGCTCCAGCATGTCTGCTAATTCATTTATGTATATGTTGAACAGGGTCGGGCTCAAATTGCAGCCCTGCCGGACGCCTCTTCTCTGGGTGAAGAAATCGGTGCGTTTGTCTCCAATTTTGACCCCGCATTTGTTTTTCAGATACATTGATTTAATAAGGTCATAGACTTTGCCCCCTATTCCACATTGAAGAAGTTTATAATAGAGCCCTTCGTGCCATATAGAGTCAAAGGCTTTCTTGAAGTCGATGAAACAGGCGAATATTTTCCCATTTTTTGTTTGGTGTATATGTTTTTCAATGAGGGTGTGAAGGGTATAGATATGGTCGGCGGTGCGGTGTTTTGGAAGAAAGCCTATTTGGTTTTTTCTGAGGATATTATGTTTGTTAAGAAAATCAAGTAATCTACTATTTAGAATACTGCAGAATAACTTCCCTAGACAACTGTTGACACAGATGCCGCGGTAGTTATTTGGGTCTGATTTGTTTCCGCTTTTATATATGGGGGAGATTAGTCCTTGGCACCAGATATCGGGAAAACAGCCTGAACGTAATATGATGTTGAATAATTTGAGTACCGCACCCTGCATCTCCATATTGCTGAACTTGAGCATTTCATTTTTGATGTTGTCTGGGCCACAGGCTTTCTTTAGGTGGAGAGATTTTGTTTTTGTGGCCATTTCTTTCCATGTGATTGGGGAGTCTAGAGGGTTTTGGTTGTCTTTGATTGTTGCTTCTAATGTGTGGAGTTTTTCTGTGACCTGATGTTGACTTGGGTTTGTTTCGTTTATTGGGATGTCTTTGTAGAGGTTTTCAAAATGTGTTCTCCAGATGTCGCCATCTTGGATTGGTAATGCTTGCAATTGTGTTGTACTCAGGTTATTCCACATTTCCCAGAATTGTTTTGGATTGGTGGAGTTTTCAATTTCTTCTAGTATTTTGTGGGTATAGTTTTGTGTTTTGTTCCTAATGGTGTGTTTATATCTTTTGAGGGTTTCATTGTATCTAGTACGTAGGTCCGGATTGTTTGGTTGGCGATGCTTTTGGTTTGATATTTTTCTCAGGTCTTTTCTGGCATTTTTGCATTCGTGGTCAAACCATTTCTTATTTTTATTTTGTCTTTTGTGACTCTTCCTCTTCTGTTTCACGAGGTCGGCTTTTACAGCTGCCTCATGAAAGATCATATTTATATCCTCTATGGCCATGTTTACCCCATCTCTGGTGATCTCATATAGATTTTCTTTAAATTTTGAAATTTTACTTGTGAGATCAGGTGAATTTAGTGCTGTGATGAATTTATCTCCACTGTCTGGGGGCCCATCTGTATGTCTGGTTTATTTTATGTAGCTTACTGGGTTCCTTTTTTGTGTCTGTAGTTTGGGCAGAAAGTTTAAGGTACACATTTATTTGGTTATGGTCTGAGAGGGGGCGATTGCTGCCTGACAGTGAATGCGTTGATATCGCAGGGGTCCAGGTCAGTGATTGTATAATCCACCACACTAGACCCAAGAGTTGAGGAATATGTGAGTCTCCCTAAGGAGTCCCCTCTGAACCTACCGTTAACTATGTACAGGCCTAAGGCTCGGCAGAGTTGCACTACCTCCCTGCCGCTTTTATTTATTTCACAATCGAGGTTGTTTCGGTTTGCGATGGCTGGTGTGACATATAGAGGGGTCTGGCCAAACACATGGTTGTTGCCCTGTGGGTCTATGAAGTCAGGTTCACATCCTGTCCTTGCATTTAGGTCCCCACATAGTAGCACCTTTCCTTGGGCCTGGAAATGGCTGATTTCCATGTGGAGAGTGTCAAATATCTCCTCTTCAAAATATGGCGATTCTATTGGAGGTATGTAGATCGCACTCTGTCTCTCTCTCTCTCTGTCTGTCTCTCTCTCTCTCTCTCTCTCTCTCTCTCTCTCTCTGTCTCTCTGAGCTCTCTGTCTCTCTCTCTCTCTGAGCTCTCTGTCTCTGTCTCTCTCTCTCTCTCTGTCTCTCTCTCTCTGTGCTCTCTCTCTCTCTGTCTCTCTCTCTCTGTGTCTCTCTCTCTCTCTGTCGCTCTCTCTCTCTCTCTGTCTCTCTCTCTCTCTGCTCTCTCTGTCTCTCTCTCTCTCTGTCTCTCTGACCCTCTCTCTGTCTCTCTCTCTCTGTCTCTCTCTGCCTCTCTCTCTGTCTCTCTCTCTGTCTCTCTCTCTCTCTGTCTCTCTCTCTGTCTCTCTCTCTGTCTCTCTCTCTCTTGGTCTCCCTCTCTCTGTCTCTCTGTCTCTCTCTCTCCATGTCTCTGTCTCTCTCTCTCTCTGTCTCCCTCTCTCTGTCTCTCTCTCTCTCTCTGTCTCCCTCTCTCTCTCTCTCTCTGTCTCCCTCTCTCTCTCAATTCAATTCAATTCAAATCGCTTTATTGGCATGACAAGGTACATCTTATGTTGCCAAAGCATCGAAAAACATTCATGTTTGTTCACAAAAATACAGATCTATCCATACAGTGTATAAACAGATATATCCCTGAGTGTATAAATATACTTTCATATAATTTATATATACTCTTTTCTTATATTTAGTGGTTGTCCCTCTGTTTATGGCAAGCTGTAACATAGTGTGCCGCTAGTGTTACACAATTTCTCTCTTCCCCTAGTAGGTATGGGAGTTTTTGGTCGTCATTCAAATTTCTGAATTCGGGCATATTTTTGTGAATTTTGTGTAGAAATTCTCCCTTATGCCCTGATATTTTCTACAGGCTGTGAGGAAGTGCATCTCTGTCTCCACCACTCCCTGACTGCAGTGAGAGCATATCCTGTCCTCTCTTGGTAGCCGGGTTTGCCTGTGTCTACCTTTTTCGATCGCCAGGTTATGTTCACTAAGTCTGTACATTGTCAAAGTTTTTCTCAGTTTGCTATCCTTTTACCATGGTCAGGTAATCAGCCATGTTGTATTGTCTGATTAGGGCCAAGTAGCAATTGAGTTTGCTTTGGGTTTTTGTTGTTTCTGCCCAATATGACAGATATTTTTCCTTTTCCTTAGCGACGATTGTGTTGGGTCGAATTCTTTGTGTTACGCTGTCACTGTCCTGGGGCTGGTTATTGTTAGTAGTGTTAGTAGTTACTTCACTGAGTCCCAGGACTAGTTGACTGAGGGTATTCTTCTTTATGGTCCTCTCTTGGCATTTCAGGGCTTCGTAATGATAGCATTGGAGGTTGCTCATTTCTAGGTGTTTCCAAAATTTGGTGGCTCTTTTTTGGATAGTGATTATTAATGGATATTGGCCTAGTTTTGCCCTGCATGCATTGTTTACGGTTTTCCTTTGAGTCCGGAGGATACTTTTACAGAATTCTGCATGTAGGATCTCAATTGGGTATTTGTCCCATTTTGCCATAGAGTGCAATTGGTTCAATTACTGATTTGAAAATTTTGAGCGAAATGCTAATTGGGATTTCTATTTGGATTGCTTTTTTAATGGCATAGAAAGCCCTTCTTGCTTTCTCTTTCAGTTCATTCACAGCCAGTTTGAAATTTCCCGTAGAACTGATTTTTAAGCCCAAGTATGTGTAGTTAGTGGTTTGTTCAATTTTGGTTGATCCTAGTGTGAAATTTATTTTGGGTCCCTGATGTCTGGATCTTTGCTGGAACACAAGGACTTTGGTTTTTTGGGGATTTATTGTCAGGGCCCAAGTCTTGCAGTACGACTCCAGCAGATCCAGGTTCTGCTGTAGACCCTCCTTAGTTGGTGACAGCAGAACCAGGTCGTCTGCATAGAGGAGGAATTTAACCTTGGATTCATATTGGGTGAGGCTGGGTGCTGTCGATTGTTCTCTGTCTCTCTCTCTCAGGCAGTGAGGAGGTTGCCCCGGCGGGTCCTGGCGGTGTGTAGTTTCCCGGGCAGTGTGTGTGTGTGTGGGGGCTGTTCTCTGAGCTCTGTTCTCTGTCTCTCTGTGCTGACTCTATTCTCTCTCTCTGTCTCTCTCTCTGTGTTGACTCTATTCTCTCTCGCGTGCTCTCTGTGATTGTGTTTCTGAGCAGGCGGCCCGCAGCCGCCCTTCCCCCCGGGGTCCTGACCACACAAGATGGCGGCAGCGGCGAGCGGCTGAGCCGAGCGGGCGGACGGAGCGGCGGCGCGCGGACCCGGAGGGAGGCAGGCAACGGCGGCCCGCCACCCACCGCCTCGGCGGCTCGCCCTCTCTCTCGGATGGAGGTGATCGAGGGCTGCCGGCTGCCCGTGTTGCGGCGGAACCAAGAGAACGAGGACGAGTGGCGTGAGTCGGCAAAATGGCGGCCAGGCCGGGACGGGCGATTCCCGGGGAGGAGGCGCGGTCACTCCTCCCCGCCGCCGGGTGGCGCTGTGACTTGGTGCACTCACTCCTCCCCGCCGCCGGGTGGCGCTGTGACTCGGCGCGCTGATTCCTCCCCGCCGCCAGGTGGCGCTGTGACTCGGTGCGGTCACTCCTCCCCGCCGCCGGGTGGCGCTGTGACTCGGTGCGTTCACTCCTCCCCGCCGCCGGGTGGCGCTGTGACTCGGTGCGTTCACTCCTCCCCGCCGCCGGGTGGCGCTGTGACTCGGTGCGTTCACTCCACCCCGCCGCCGGGTGGCGCTGTGACTCGGTGCGGTCACTCCTCCCCGCCTCCGGGTGGCGCTGTCACTCGGTGCGCTCACTCCTCCCCGCCGCCGGGTGGCGCTGTGGCTCGGTGCGTTGACTGCTTCCCGCCGCCGGGTGGCGCTGGTTTGTTCTATATTTTATGATGGGGGCAGGAAAGACACAGCTGCATCTTAAAGGGATGGGGAGCGAAAGAACTTGCATTGCTATAGCGCCTTTCACCACCTCACGGCTTAACATCTCACCCGAAGGACGGCCCCTCCGACAGTGCGGCGCTCCCTCAGTACTGACCCTCCGACAGTGCAGCGCTCCCTCAGTACTGCCCCTCCGACAGTGTGGTGCTCCCTCAGTACTACCCCTCTGACAGTGCGGCGCTCGCTCAGTACTGCCCCTCCGACAGTGCGGCGCTCGCTCAGTACTGCCCCTCCGACAGTGCGGCGCTCCCTCAGTACTGCCCCTCCGACAGTGCGGCGCTCCCTCAGTACTGCCCCTCCGACAGTGTGGCGCTCCCTCAGTACTGCCCCTCCGACAGTGCAGCGCTCCCTCAGTAGTGCCCCTCCGACAGTGCGGCGCTCCCTCAGTACTGCCCCTCCGACAGTGCGGCGCTCCCTCAGTACTGCCCCTCCGACAGTGCGGCGCTCCCTCAGTACCGCCCCTCCAACAGTGCGGCACTCCCTCAGTACTGCCCCTCCGACAGTGCGGCGCTCCCTCAGTACTGCCCCTCCGACAGTGCGGCGCCCCCTCAGTACTGCCCCTCCGACAGTGCGGAGTTCCCTCAGTACTGCCGCTCCGACAGTGCAGCGCTCCCTCAGTACCGCCCCTCCGACAGTGCGGCGCTCCCTCAGTACTGACCCTCCGACAGTGCGGCGCTCCCTCAGTACTGACCCTCCGACAGTGCGGCGCTCCCTCAGTACCGCCCCTCCGACAGTGCAGCGCTCCCTCAGTACCGCCCCTCCGACAGTGCGGAGTTCCCTCAGTACTGCCCCTCCGACAGTGCGGCGCTCCCTTGGTAATGACACTGGGAGTGTCCGGCTGGAGTCTCTGGAGTGGGACTCGAACCCACAACCTTCTGATTGTGAGGTGTAAGAGAGTGTCCCACCAGCTGCACCTCAATTCCATTTCCCTGCCTTTGCTCCATATCCGTTGTTACTATTACCGGACAAAAGTCTATGAATCTCAATTTTGAAATTTCCGATTGACCCCCGGCATCGACAGCTTTTTTGGGGGAGAGAGTTCCAGATTTCCGCCACCCTTTGTGTGAAGAAGTGCTTCCTGACATCACCCCTGAACGGCCTGGCTCTAATTTGAAGGTTCTGCCCCCTTGTTCTGGACTCCCCCCACCAGAGGAAATAGTTTCTCTCTCTCGACCCGATCGAGTCCTTTAATCATCTCAAACACCTCGATCAGATCACCCCTTAATCTTCTAAACTCGAGGGAATACAAGCCCAGTCTGTGCAACCTGTCCTCGTAAATTAACCCTTTTAGCCCCGGTATCGTTCTGGTGAGCCAAAGAAGGAGATATGAGATCAAAAGCTTGGTCAAAGAGGTGGGTTTTAAGGAGTGTCTGAAAGGAGGAGAGAGAGGCGGAGAGGTTTAGGGAGGGAATTCCAGACCCAGGCTCAACAGCTTTTTGGGGGAAGAGTTCCCGATTTCCGCCACCCTTTGTGTGAAGAAGTGCTTCCTGACATCACCCCTGAACGGCCTGGCTCTAATTTGAAGGTTCTGCCCCCTTGTTCTGGACTCCCCCCACCACAGGAAATATCTTCTCTCCATCTACCCTCTCGAATCTTTTTAACATTGCATAAATTGCATTTACACAGCGCCTTTCAGGACTGCAGTCAATCCCAAAGCAGCTTGACAGCCTAACCAACTTCTTTGTTGTACAAACAATGAAAGATCTAAATAAAAAGTAAAAAACTGATTGCTGGACACCTTAGGAAAAGGAAATGCTTGAAATTAAAAACCCCAAATGCACAAAATACCCAGCAGGTCCGTCATTACATGTAAAGAGAAAGCTGTGTTTTATTCTGCGGGACAGGCTCAAAGGGGCTGAGCGGCCTCCTCCTGTTTCGAGGATGGCTGCTGCCCCGTGGGAACCGAACCACAGCAGGAGTCAGCCCCTTCAGGGGAGGAGAATAAAGGCAGTGGGCTAGAACAAACATATCAATGGGGAGCGGCCTCTGCATATCAGAGTAAAGAGGCATTGCTATGTTGACAGTAGATGGTCGGGGGGATGCCTGGGTGTGAGATATGTGGGACTGGGGCGGGGCTATTCAGCAATTATAACTGACGTGTTATTTGGTCCTCTTCAATCCAGCACTTGCTGAGATCCTGAGCGTTAAAGACATCAGTGGAAGGAAGGTGTTCTACGTCCATTACATAGACTGTAAGTATTGCTCAGTAACTTGCTCTTTCCTCCGTCTATTTGCAACTTTATCATCTTGCCAAAGATTTGTTGCATTGTAAACAAGGGGGTATATTAAACTGGGTACAGCTCTGTCGCTGTATAACACGGGTACAGTACTGGTGGGCAGAGGTCTGTCACTGTATAACACTGGGGTACAGTACTGGTGGGTACAGGTCTGTCACTGTATAACACTGGGGTACAGTACTGGTGGGTACAGGTCTGTCACTGTATAACACTGGGGTACAGTACTGGTGGGTACAGGTCTGTCACTGTATAACACTGGGGTACAGTACTGGTGGGTACAGGTCTGTCACTGTAACACTGGGGTACAGTACTGGTGGGTACAGGTCTGTCACTGTATAACACTGGGGTACAGTACTGGTGGGGACAGGTCTGTCACTGTATAACACTGGGGTACAGTACTGGTGGGTACAGGTCTGCCACTGTATAACACTGGGGTACAGTACTGGTGGGTACAGGTCTGTCACTGTATAACACGGGTACAGTACTGGTGTGTACGGGTCTGTCACTGTATAACACTGGGGTACAGTACTGGTGGGTACAGGTCAGTCACTGTATAACACTGTTGTACAGTACTGGTGGGTACAGGTCTGTCACCATATAACACTGGGGTACAGTACTGGTGGGTACAGGTCTGTCGCTGTATAACACTGGGGTACAGTACTGGTGGGTGCAGGTCTGTCACTGTGTAACACTGGGGTACAGTACTGGTGGGTGCTGGTCAGTCACTGTATAACGGGTACAGTACTGGTGGGTACAGGTCTGTCACTGTATAACACGGGTACAGTACTGGTGGGTACAGGTCTGTCACTGTATAACACTGGGGTACAGTACTGGTGGGTACAGGTCTGTCACTGTATAACACTGGGGTACAGTACTGGTGGGTACAGGTCTGTCATTGTATAACACTGGGGTACAGTACTGGTGGGTACAGGTCTGTCACTGTATAACACTGGGGTACAGTACTGGTGGGTACAGGTCTGTCACTGGGGTACAGTACTGGTGGGTACAGGTCAGTCACTGTATAACACAGATGCACAGTACTGGTGGGTACAGGTCTGTCACTGTATAACACTGGGGTACAGTACTGGTGGGTACAGGTCTGTCACTGTATAACACTGGGGTACAATACTGGTGGGTACAGGTCTGTCACTGTATAACACTGGGGTACAGTACTGGTGGGTACAGGCCTGTCACTCTATAACACTGGGGTACAGTACTGGTGGGTACAGGTCTGTCGCTGTACAACACTGGGGTGCAGTGCTGGTGGGTACAGGTCTGTCACTGTATAACACTGGGGTACAGTACTGGTGGGTACAGGTCTGTCACTGTATAACACTGGGGTACAGTACTGGTGGGTACAGGTCTGTCAGTCTGTAACACTGGGGTGCAGTGCTGGTGGGTACAGGTCTGTCACTATAACACTGGGGTACAGTGCTGGTGGGTACAGGTCCGTCACTGTATAACACTGTTGTACAGTACTGGTGTGTACAGGTCTGTCACTGTATAACACTGTTGTACAGTACTGGTGGGTACAGGTCTGTCACTGTATAACACTGGGGTACAGTACTGGTGGGTACAGGTCTGTCACTGTAACACTGGGGTACAGTACTGGTGGGTACAGGTCTGTCACTGTATAACACGGGTACAGTACTGGTAGGTACAGGTCTGTCATTGTATAACACTGGGGTGCAGTACTGGTGGGTACAGGTCTGTCACTGGGGTACAGTACTGGTGGGTACAGGTCAGCCACTGTATAACACTGATGTACAGTACTGGTGGGTACAGGTCTGTCACTGTATAACACTGGGGTACAGTACTGGTGGGTACAGGTCTGTCACTGTAACACTGGGGTACAGTACTGGTGGGTACAGGTCTGTCACTGTATAACACTGGGGTACAGTACTGGTGGGGACAGGTCTGTCACTGTATAACACTGGGGTACAGTACTGGTGGGTACAGGTCTGCCACTGTATAACACTGGGGTACAGTACTGGTGGGTACAGGTCTGTCACTGTATAACACGGGTACAGTACTGGTGTGTACGGGTCTGTCACTGTATAACACTGGGGTACAGTACTGGTGGGTACAGGTCAGTCACTGTATAACACTGTTGTACAGTACTGGTGGGTACAGGTCTGTCACCATATAACACTGGGGTACAGTACTGGTGGGTACAGGTCTGTCGCTGTATAACACTGGGGTACAGTACTGGTGGGTGCAGGTCTGTCACTGTGTAACACTGGGGTACAGTACTGGTGGGTGCTGGTCAGTCACTGTATAACACGGGTACAGTACTGGTGGGTACAGGTCTGTCACTGTATAACACGGGTACAGTACTGGTGGGTACAGGTCTGTCACTGTATAACACTGGGGTACAGTACTGGTGGGTACAGGTCTGTCACTGTATAACACTGGGGTACAGTACTGGTGTGTACAGGTCTGTCACTGTATAACACTGGGGTACAGTACTGGTGGGTACAGGTCTGTCACTGTATAACACTGGGGTACAGTACTGGTGGGCACAGGTCTGTCACTGTATAACACGGGTACAGTACTGGTGGGTACAGGTCTGTCACTGTATAACACGGGTACAGTACTGGTGGGTACAGGTCTGTCACTGTATAACACTGGGTACAGTACTGGTGGGTACAGGTCTGTCACTGTAACACTGGGGTACAGTACTGGTGGGTACTGGTCTGTCACTATAACTGGGGCACAGTACTGGTGGGTACAGGTCTGTCACTGTATAACACCGGGGTACAGTACTGGTGGGTACAGGTCTGTCGCTGTATAACACTGGGGTACAGTACTGGTCGGTATAGGTCTGTCACTGTATAACACTGGGGTACAGTACTGGTGGGTACAGGTCTGTCACTGTATAACACTGGGGTACAGTACTGGTGGGTACAGGTCTGTCACTGTATAACACTGGGGTACAGTACTGGTGGGTACAGGTCTGTCTGTATAACACTGGGGTACAGTACTGGTGGGTACAGGTCTGTCGCTGTATAACACTGGGGTACAGTACTGGTCGGTACAGGTCTGTCACTGTATAACACTGGGGTACAGTACTGGTGGGTACAGGTCTGTCACTCTATAACACTGGGTACAGTACTGGTGGGTACAGGTCTGTCGCTGTATAACACGGGTACAGTACTGGTGGGTGCAGGCCTGTCGCTGTATAACACGGGTACGGTACTGGTGGGTACAGGTCTGTCACTAACACTCGGGTACAGTACTGGTGGGTACAGGTCTGTCACTATAACACTGGGGTACAGTACTGGTGAGTACAGGTCTGTCACTGTATAACACTGGGGTACACTACTGGTGGGTACTGGTCTGTCACTGTATAACACAGGTACAGTACTGGTGGGTGCAGGTCTGTCGCTGTATAACACGGGTACAGTACTGGTGGGTACAGGTCTGTCGCTGTAGAACACTGGGGTACAGTACTGGTGGGTGCAGGTCTGTCACTGTATAACACGGGTACAGTACTGGTGGGTACAGGTCTGTCACTGTATAACACTGGGGTACAGTACTGGTGGGTACAGGTCTGTCGCTGTATAACACTGGGGTACAGTACTGGTGGGTACAGGTATGTCACTGTATAACACCGGGGTACAGTACTGGTGGGTACAGGTCTGTCGCTGTATAACACCGGGGTACAGTACTGGTGGGTACAGGTCTGTCACTGTATAACACTGGGGTACAGTACTGGTGGGTACAGGTCTGTCACTGTATAACACTGGGGTACAGTACTGGTGGGTACCGGTCTGTCACTGTATAACTCTGGGGTACAGTACTGGTGGGTACAGGTCTGTCACTGTATAACACTGGGGTACAGTACTGGTGGGTACAGGTCTGTCACTGTATAACACTGGGGTACAGTACTGGTGGGTACAGGTCTGTCACTGTATACCACTGGGGTACAGTCCTGGTGGGTACAGGTCTGTCACTGTATAACACTGGGGTACAGTACTGGTGGGTACAGGTCTGTCACTGTATAACCCTGGGGTACAGTACTGGTGGGTACAGGTCTGTCACTGTATAACACTGGGGTACAGTACTGGTGGGTACAGGTCTGTCACTGTATAACTCTGGGGTACAGTACTGGTGGGTACAGGTCTGTCACTGTATAACACTGGGGTACAGTACTGGTGGGTACAGGCCTGTCGCTGTATAACACTGGGGTACAGTACTGGTGGGTACAGGTATGTCACTGTATAACACCGGGGTACAGTACTGGTGGGTACAGGTCTGTCGCTGTATAACACCGGGGTACAGTACTGGTGGGTACAGGTCTGTCGCTGTATAACACCGGGGTACAGTACTGGTGGGTACAGGTCTGTCACTGTATAACACTGGGGTACGGTACTGGTGGGTACAGGTCTGTCGCTGTATAACACTGGGTACAGTACTGGTGGGTACAGGTCTGTCACTGTATAACACTGGGGTACAGTACTGGTGGGTACAGGTCTGTCACTGTATAACACTGGGGTACAGTACTGGTGGGTACAGGTCTGTCGCTGTATTACACTGGGGTACAGTACTGGTGGGTACAGGCCTGTCACTGCATAACACGGGGGTGCAGTACTGGTGGGTACAGGTCTGTCAGTGTATAACACTGGGGTACAGTACTGGTGGGTACAGGTCTGTCACTGTATAACACTGGGGTGCAGTACTGGTGGGTACAGGTCTGTCACTGTATAACACTGGGGTACAGTACTGGTGGGTACAGGTCTGTCACTGTATAACTGGGGTGGGGTACAGTACTGGTGGGTACAGGTCTGTCACTGTATAACACTGGGTACAGTACTGGTGGGTACAGGTCTGTCACTGTATAACACTGGGTACAGTACTGGTGGGTACAGGTCTGTCACTGTATAACATTGGGGTACAGTACTGGTGGGTACAGGTCTGTCACTGTATAACACTGGGGTACAGTACTGGTGGGTACAGGTCTGTCACTATAACACTGGGGTACAGTACTGGTGGGTACAGGTCTGTCACTGTAACACTGGGGTACAGTACTGGTGGGTACAGGTCTGTCACTGTATAACACGGGTACAGTACTGGTGGGTACAGGTCTGTCACTGTATAACACTGGGGTACAGTACTGGTGGGTACAGGTCTGTCACTGTATAACACTGGGTACATTACTGGTGGGTACAGGTCTGTCACTGTATAACACTGGGGTACAGTACTGGTGGGTACAGGTCTGTCACTATAACACTGGGGTACAGTACTGGTGGGTACAGGTCTGTCACTGTATAACACTGGGGTACAGTACTGGTGGGTACAGGTCTGTCACTGTATAACACTGGGTACATTACTGGTGGGTACAGGTCTGTCACTGTATAACACTGGGGTACAGTACTGGTGGGTACAGGTCTGTCGCTGTATAACACTGGGGTACAGTACTGGTGGGTACAGGTCTGTCACTGTATAACACCGGGGTACAGTACTGGTGGGTACAGGTCTGTCACTGTATAACACTGGGGTACAGTACTGGTGGGTACAGGTCTGTCACTGTATAACACTGGGGTACAGTACTGGTGGGTACAGGTCTGTCACTGTATAACCCTGGGGTACAGTACTGGTGGGTACAGGTCTGTCACTGTATAACACTGGGGTACAGTACTGGTGGGTACAGGTCTGTCACTGTATAACTCTGGGGTACAGTACTGGTGGGTACAGGTCTGTCACTGTTTCACACTGGGGTACAGTACTGGTGGGTACAGGTCTGTCACTGTATAACACTGGGGTACAGTACTGGTGGGTACAGGCCTGTCGCTGTATAACACTGGGGTACAGTACTGGTGGGTACAGGCCTGTCGCTGTATAACACTGGGGTACAGTACTGGTGGGTACAGGTCTGTCACTGTATAACACTGGGGTACAGTACTGGTGGGTACAGGTATGTCACTGTATAACACCGGGGTACAGTACTGGTGGGTACAGGCCTGTCGCTGTATAACACTGGGGTACAGTACTGGTGGGTACAGGTCTGTCACTGTATAACACTGGGGTACAGTACTGGTGGGTACAGGTCTGTCGCTGTATAACACCGGGGTACAGTACTGGTGGGTACAGGTCTGTCACTGTATAACACTGGGGTACAGTACTGGTGGGTACAGGTCTGTCACTGTATAACACTGGGGGACAGTACTGGTGGGTACAGGTCTGTCACTGTATAACACTGGGGGACAGTACTGGTGGGTACAGGTCTGTCACTGTATAACACTGGGGTACAGTACTGGTGGGTACAGGCCTGTCACTGCATAACACGGGGGTACAGTACTGGTGGGTACAGGTCTGTCACTGTATAACACTGGGGTACAGTACTGGTGGGTACAGGTCTGTCAGTGTATAACACTGGGGTACAGTACTGGTGGGTACAGGTCTGTCACTGTATAACACTGGGGTGCAGTACTGGTGGGTACAGGTCTGTCACTGTATAACACTGGGGTACAGTACTGGTGGGTACAGGTCTGTCACTGTATAACGGGTACAGTACTGGTGGGTACAGGTCTGTCACTGTATAACACTGGGTACAGTACTGGTGGGTACAGGTCTGTCACTGTATAACACTGGGTACAGTACTGGTGGGTACAGGTCTGTCACTGTATAACACTGGGGTACAGTACTGGTGGGTACAGGTCTGTCACTGTATAACACTGGGGTACAGTACTGGTGGGTACAGGTCTGTCACTATAACACGGGTACAGTACTGGTGGGTACAGGTCTGTCACTGTGTAACACTGGGGTACAGTACTGGTGGGTACAGGTCTGTCACTGTATAACACTGGGGTACAGTACTGGTGGGTACAGGTCTGTCACTGTATAACACGGGTACAGTACTGGTGGGTACAGGTCTGTCACTGTATAACACTGGGGTACAGTACTGGTGGGTACAGGTCTGTCACTGTATAACACTGGGTACATTACTGGTGGGTACAGGTCTGTCACTGTATAACACTGGGGTACAGTACTGGTGGGTACAGGTCTGTCGCTGTATAACACTGGGGTACAGTACTGGTGGGTACAGGTCTGTCACTGTATAACACCGGGGTACAGTACTGGTGGGTACAGGTCTGTCACTGTATAACACTGGGGTACAGTACTGGTGGGTACAGGTCTGTCACTGTATAACACTGGGGTACAGGTCTGTCGCTGTATAACACTGGGGTACAGTACTGGTGGGTACAGGTCTGTCGCTGTATAACACTGGGGTACAGTACTGGTGGGTACAGGTCTGTCACTGTATAACACGGGTACAGTACTGGTGGGTACACGTCTGTCACTGTATAACACTGGGGTACAGTACTGGTGGGTGCAGGTCTGTCACTGTATAACACGGGTACAGTACTGGTGGGTACAGGTCTGTCACTGTATAACACTGGGGTACAGTACTGGTGGGTACAGGTCTGTCGCTGTATAACACGGGTACAGTACTGGTGGGTACACGTCTGTCACTGTATAACACTGGGGTACAGTACTGGTGGGTACAGGTCTGTCACTGTATAACACTGGGGTACAGTACTGGTGGGTACAGGTCTGTCGCTGCATAACACTGGGGTACAGTACTGGTGGGTACAGGTCTGTCACTGTATAACACGGGTACAGTACTGGTGGGTACAGGTCTGTCACTGTATAACACTGGGGTACAGTACTGGTGGGTACAGGTCTGTCACTGTATAACACGGGTACAGTACTGGTGGGTACAGGTCTGTCACTATAACATTCGGGACATCCCAGTGCTCTTTACAGCCAATGAAGTACTTTTTTTGAAGTGTGGTCACTGTTGTAATGTAGGAAACATGGCAGCCAATTTGCGCACAGCGAGCTCCCACAAACAGCATTGAGCTAAATGACCGGATGATCTGTTTTTGGAGGTGCTCCTTTGGTGGGCACATTTCTGCCATACAGTGGTTGTCACATCTGCTTTACACACAAAGGGTCCCTGGTTCGAAACACTTCTCCTGATCAATCGAAGGATATACTTGCCTTGGAGGCGGTGCAGCGAAGGTTCACTAAATTGATTCCTGGGATGAGAGGGCTGTCCTATGAGGAGAGATTGTGTAGAATGGGCCGATACTCTCTGGAGTTTAGAAGAATGAGAGGTGATCTCATTGAAATGTATAAGATTCTGAGGGGGATTGACAGGGTAGATGCTGAGAGGATGTTTCCCCCTGGCTGGAGAGTCCAGAACCAGGGGTCACAGTCTCAGGATAAGGGGTCGGCCATTTCGGACTGAGATGAGGAGGAATTTCTTCACTCAGAGGGCGGTGAATCTTTGGAATTCTCTGCCCCAGAGGGCTGTGGAGGCTCAGTCGTTGAGTATATTCAAGGCTGAGATCGATAGGTTTTTAGACTCTAGGGGAATCGAGGGATCTGGGGATCGGGCGGGAAAGTGGAGTTGAGGTCAAAGATCAACCGTGATCTCATTGAATGGCGGAGCAGGCTCGAGGGGCCGAATGGCCGACTCCTGCTCCTAATCCTTATGATCTTAATGTCTTTCCCACAAGGGACATCAGTGAACCAGTTGGGTTTTTAAGACGATCCGACAGCTCTGTGGTCACTTTTACTAATTCGGGCTTTTTATATCCAGATTTATTATATTTGAAGTGGAATTCTCAAACTGCCCGGAGTGGGGTTTTGAACTTGGGTTCTCTGGATTACTCGTCCCGTAACAGAACCACCACCCCGAGCCTGGATTGTGGGCTCGGGTCTCTGGAGCCGGGTGGGGGGGATCGGGGCGAGGGGTGGGGGGGGCCTTGAACCCACAACCCCCTGGCCCGAGAGGCGGGGAGAATGCTACCCGCTGAGCCGAGGCTGACCCCTTGTACCAGCTCGGTGCACCAGGTGGAGCCAGCCTAGCTCGCGCTGATCTCGGGTGGGGTGGGGGGGGGTGGGGGGGGGAGGTGAAATCACTGCTCGTGAATGTCTGAAATCTGATCGATCTTCTTTGCAGTCAACAAGCGCCTGGACGAGTGGGTGACTCCCGAGAGGTTGGACCTGAAGAAAATCCAGTTCCCGAAAAAGGAGGTCAAGACTCCCACCAAAAATGGGCTCCCGGGGTCCAGGCCGAGCTCCCCCGAGAGGGAATTGGTAAAGACTCGTGTGTTTTGTTTCACCAGGCCCGTAGCCGTTAGCGAGAGAGGGACTGTGGGGGCGGGGGGTAAGAAAGCAAGAAAGACTTGCATTTATATGGAACCAGGGGTCACAGTCTAAGGATACGGGGTAAACCATTTAGGACAGAGATGAGGAGGAATTTCTTCACCCAGAGAGTGGTGAACCTGTGGAATTCTCTACCACAGAAGGCAGTTGAGGCCAATTCATTAAATATATTCAAGAAGGAGTTAGATATATTTCTTAAGGCTAAAGGGATATGGGGAGAAGGCAGGGACAGGGTACTGAATTTGGATGATCAGCCATGGTCTCATTGAATGGCGGAGCAGGCTCGAGGGGCCGAATGGCCGACACCTGCTCCTATCTTCTATGTTTCTATGTTTATTCACGATCTCAGGACGCCCCTCAGCACCTGACAACCAATGAAGCTTCTGATGAATCGGCGCTGCTCTCCCGCCAAGGCCAATCTATCCTTCCTGAGGTGCGGGGCCCAGAACTGATCGCAGTGACTCCCAAGATGGGGTTATATCAACTCTAACATAACCTCCCACCCCTTTGTATTCCAGCCCCCTCTGAGATAAAGGCCGACACTTCCATTAGCTTTGAAATCATTTTTTTTTGTGTTCCCCTGTCCACTAGCTGTCAGTGATTTCGGTACTCGGGGGCCCTCAGTCAGTCTCTCTGCTCCTCCACAGTGTGGCGCGCTGGGTTAGCCAGTCTCGGTCGGGTGGCGAGGGGTCGCAGTTGGCCTTGGTGCTCCCCGGGGGCGGGGGGTGGCGGGTGGCGGTGGGGAGTCCCTGGAATCTCTAAGCACAGTAAGCCAGCCAGTTTTCCTGGCTATTAAGGGGAATGGACAGGGTAGACGGAGAGCGGCTATTTCCGCTGGTCGGGGAGTCCCAGGACGAGGGGGCAGAGTCTAAAAATTAGAGCCAGACCTTTCAGGAGTGAAATTAGGAAACACTTCTACACACAAAGGGCGGGAGAAGTTTGGGACTCTGTTCCGCAATTGATGCTGGACCAATTGTTAATTTTAAATTGATAGCTTTTTGTTCACTAAAGGTATTAAGGGGCAAAGGCGGGTGGATCGAGTTAGGCGGCAGATCAGCCTTGATCTCATTGAATGGCGGAACAGGCTGGAGGGGCTGAATGGCCTCCTCCTGTTCCTATGTGATGCTGGGCCATGCACGCGAGTAACCTGATCTCTCTTCCTCCCCAGAAGAAGACACTCGATCTCTCACTGCACTCTTCGACAGCGGGGATCGGCAAAACCATTCCAACACCGGTACAGCATTTTTCTAAATAATCTACCCACAGGGCTCTGGGCTCTTAACTTTTTGTTGTTTTGAATATAATTAATAACGGTTAAAGCAGGCCTCGTGTTATTTCCCTTCCCCCCCCCACGCCCCCGCACCGAGGATGAGTTTGCACAGTTGTTCAATCGCTGACTGTGCGCTGGGGCCTCCTGCCCCTCCCGACCCCCACCCCTCCTCCTCCTCCAGCACTGCCCTGTGGCGTTTGTACCGGGGCAGCTTCGCGACGACGTGCCCCTCCGGCGCCCTCGCCAACTCCAAACCCGTAGGTTAGACGCCCGGCTCCCTCGCCACGTCGATCCAGAGTTCAGCAACGTTGCCACAGCCCGTCTTTCCTCGCTGCTCTTGCTAGTCACTTGGGTTTAAGGCAACAGATGGTTTCTGGGTCGCCAGTTGGGTTAGCCGCAAGTAAAATTACGAGGACAGGTTGCACAGACTGGGCTTGTGTTCCCTCGAGTGTAGAAGATTAAGGGCTGATCTAATCGAGGTGTTTAAGATGATTAAAGATTCGATCGGGTCGAGAGAGAGAGAAACTATTTCCTCTGGTGGGGGGAGTCCAGAACAAGGGGGCAGAACCTTCAAATTAGAGCCAGGCCGTTCAGGGGTGATGTCAGGAAGCACTTCTTCACACAAAGGGTGGCGGAAATCTGGAACTCTCGCCCCCAAAAAGCTGTCGAGGCTGGGGGTCAATTGGAGATTTCAAAACTGAGATGGAGAGATTTTTGTTGGGTCAGGGTATTGAGGGATACGGAACCAAGGCGGGTCGATGGAATTGAGATGCAGATCAGCCGTGATCTCACTGAATCACAGAATCACCACAGTGCAGATAGAGGCCATTTCGGCCCATCGAGCCTGCACCGACACATATCCCACCCGATCCCCGTAACCCCGACACCAACACATATCCCACCCTATCCCCGTAACCCCGACACCAACACATATCCCACCCTATCCCCGTAACCCCACGTATTTAATCCCCCTAACACTAAGGGTCAATGGCGGAACAGGCTCGAGGAGCTGAGTGGCCTCCTCCTGTTCCCAATGTTTCTGAGCGTGTCTGCCCATTTGCTCGGCTACAGCTGCCCAGGGCGTTTTCTCCTACCTCATCTCAGCGGCCATTCTTTATGCGTGAGACTAGACAGTTCATTGATCCGGGGAGGGGCGGCACGTAGCGATGATCCTGTCGACACCCAGGCAGCCGCGCACGCCACAGGCAGCACGCACGCCACAGGCAGCACGCACGCACACTTTACAGCAGCGAAGGAGGATCAGGAACAGGAGCCGCGACTGAATATTTCTCCCACTCCTTCCTTAACCCACCAGCATCCGCTGCAGGGCCAGTACCGGTGCCTTGGACTGAGATAACTAACCCCGCGTGCCTCGGGAATGCGTTCTCGACCTGCGCGGGTCGCTTGCGCACTAGCCCGTGAGTTTAAAAACCGAGGCCTACCCGCCCCCAGCCTGGAATTTCGTCCCGACCTGTCCATGCTAACTCTGGACACCAGCTGTTGCCAGTCATTGAATGAAATCAATTCGGCCTTAATGGCGAACCTACTTGGGGCAGTGTCTGGGGAGGGGGCGCCATAGGGTTGCAGAGCACGTGATCAGTGACGTCTGAACTCCGGGGTCAGCTCAAATATAAAGGTCATTTGAGAGTCAAGTTCCCCGCTCCTGACCTTCGGCCCAGTGCTTCCTGCTGGAAAATGCACGGGTGTGGGCCTCACTCCCACCTCTGAGTCAGAAGGTCGTGGGTTCGAGCCCCCACTCCAGAGACTCGAGCGCCATAATCCAGGCCGATACTCCCCGGTGCCAGTACTGAGGGAGCGCCGCACTGTCGGAGGGGCGGTACTGAGGGATTGCTGCACTGTCGGAGGGGCGGTACTGAGGGAGCGCCGCACTGTCGGAGGGGCAGTCCTGAGGGAGCGCAGCACTGTCGGAGGGGCAGTACTGAGGGAGCGCAGCACTGTCGGAGGGGCAGTACTGAGGGAGCGCCGCACTGTCGGAGGGTCAGTACTGAGGGAGCGCCGCACTGTCGGAGGGGCAGTCCTGAGGGAGCGCAGCACTGTCGGAGGGGCAGTACTGAGGGAGCGCCGCACTGTCGGAGGGGCAGTACTGAGGGAGCGCCGCACTGTCGGAGGGTCAGTACTGAGGGAGCGCCGCACTGTCGGAGGGGCAGTACTGAGGGAGCGCCGCGCTGTCGGAGGGGCAGTACTGAGGGAGTGCAGCACTGTCAGAGGGGCAGTACTGAGGGATTGCTGCACTGTCGGCGGGGCAGTACTGAGGGAGCGCCGCACTGTCGCAGGGGCGGTACTGAGGGAGCGCCGCACTGTCGGAGGGGCGGTACTGAGGGATTGCTGCACTGTCGGAGGGGCGGTACTGAGGGAGCGCCGCACTGTCGGAGGGGCAGTCCTGAGGGAGCGCAGCACTGTCGGAGGGGCAGTACTGAGGGAGCGCAGCACTGTCGGAGGGGCAGTACTGAGGGAGCGCCGCACTGTCGGAGGGTCAGTACTGAGGGAGCGCCGCACTGTCGGAGGGGCAGTCCTGAGGGAGCGCAGCACTGTCGGAGGGGCAGTACTGAGGGAGCGCCGCACTGTCGGAGGGGCAGTACTGAGGGAGCGCCGCACTGTCGGAGGGTCAGTACTGAGGGAGCGCCACACTGTCGGAGGGGCAGTACTGAGGGAGCGCCGCGCTGTCGGAGGGGCAGTACTGAGGGAGTGCAGCACTGTCAGAGGGGCAGTACTGAGGGATTGCTGCACTGTCGGCGGGGCAGTACTGAGGGAGCGCCGCACTGTCGCAGGGGCGGTACTGAGGGAGCGCCGCACTGTCGGAGGGGCAGTACTGAGGGAGAGCCGCACTGTCGGAGGGGCAGTACTGAGGGAGCGCCGCACTGTCAGAGGGGCAGTACTGAGGGAGCGCCGCACTGTCGGAGGGGCAGTACTGAGGGAGTGCTGCACTGTCGGAGGGGCAGTACTGAGGGAGCGCCGCACTGTCGGAGAGGCAGTACTGAGGGAGCGCCGCACTGTCGGAGGGGCAGTACTGAGGGAGCGCCGCACTGTTGGAGGGGCAGTACTGAGGGAGCGCTGCACTGTTGGAGGGGCAGTACTGAGGGAGCGCCGCACTGTCGGAGAGGCAGTACTGAGGGAGCGCCGCACTGTCGGAGGGGCAGTACTGAGGGAGCGCCGCACTGTCGGAGGGACGGTACTGAGGGAGCGCCGCACTGTCGGAGGGGCAGTACTGAGGGAGCGCCGCACTGTCGGAGGGTCAGTAATGAGGGAGCGCCGCACTGTCGGAGGGGCGGTACTGAGGGAGCGCCGCACTGTCGGAGGGGCAGTACTGAGGGAGCTCCGCACTGTCGGAGGGGCAGTACTGAGGGAGCACCGCACTGTCGGAGGGGCAGTACTGAGGGAGCGCCGCACTGTCGGAGGGGCAGTACTGAGGGAGCGCCGCACTGTCGGAGGGGCAGTACTGAGGGAGCGCTGCACTGTCGGAGGGGCAGCACTGAGGGCTCGGCTGCGATGCCTTGCCTGGAGGGATAGCCTGCCAACACTCACTGGGCATGCAGGGCGAGTTATACAAGGGTGATCGATCGGCCCCTGTGGAATGCGTATCCCAGTGAAGGCTGGCGTCTTCAGGAGCGACACTTGTGGGCCATCACTCTGCTTGGGCCCAACGTGACTCACTAGTTAACCGAGATCCGTCTGTCTGAATGGACCCTTCAAATCAAGAGAGTCTTAGTTTGCAACCACCAGATCTGACTAGGGAATCTAAAGTATCGAAATCCCACAGTCAACATCAACTTGTATTTACACAGCGCCTTTAACGGAGTAAAACGTCCCAGGGCGCTGCACAGGAGCATCAATCAGACAAAATCAGACCCTGAGCCACATCAGGAGACATTAGGACAGGCGACCAAAAGCTTGGTCAGAGAGGTCGGTTTTAAGGAGCGTCTTAAAGGAGGAGAGAGAGGCGGAGAGGTTTAGGGAGGGAATTCCAGAGCTTAGGGCCCAGGCGGCTGAAGGCACGGCCGCCAATGGTGGAGCGATGGAAATCGGGGGATGCGCAAGAGGCCAGAATTGATGGAGCACAGAGATCTCGGAGGGTTGTAGGGCTGGAGGAGGTTACAGAGATAGGGAGGGTTGTAGGGCTGGAGGAGGTTACAGAGATAGGGTTGTAGGGCTGGAGGAGGTTACAGAGATAGGGAGGGTTGTAGGGGCTGGAGGAGGTTATAGAGATAGGGAGGGTTGTCGGGGCTGGAGGGGGTTAAGAGATAGGGAGGGTTGTGGGGCTGGAGGAGGTTACAGAGATAGGGAGGGTTGTAGGGGCTGGAGGAGGTTACAGAGATAGGGAGGGTTGTAGGGCTGGAGGAGGTTACGGAGATAGGGAGGGTTGTAGGGGCTGGAGGGGGTTACAAAGATAGGGAGGGTTGTGGGGCTGGAGGAGATTACAGAGATAGGGAGGGTTGTAGGGGCTGGAGGAGGTTACAGAGATAGGGAGGGTTGTAGGGGCTGGAGGGGGTTACAGAGATCTCGGAGGGTTGTCGGGGCTGGAGGAGGTTACAGAGATAGGGAGGGTTGTGGGGCTGGAGGAGGTTACAGAGATAGGGAGGGTTGTAGGGGCTGGAGGAGGTTACAGAGATAGGGAGGGTTGTAGGGGCTGGAGGAGGTTACAGAGATAGGGAGGGGTGTAGGGCTGGAGGAGGTTACAGAGATAGGGAGGGTTGTAGGGACTGGAGGTTAGAGATAGTGAGGGTTGTAGGGACTGGAGGAGGTTACAGAGAAAAGGAGGGTTGTAGGGCTGGAGGAGGTTACAGAGATAGGGAGGGTTGTAGGGCTGGAGGAGGTTACAGAGATAGGGAGGGTTGTAGGGCTGGAGGAGGTTACAGAGATAGTGAGGGTTGTAGGGACTGGAGGAGGTTACAGAGATAGGGAGGGTTGTAGGGCTGGAGGAGGTTACAGAGATAGGGAGGGTTTTGGGGCTGGTGGAGGCTACAGAGATAGGGAGGGTTGTAGGGCTGGAGGAGGTTACGGAGATAGGGAGGGTTGTAGGGGCTGGAGGGGGTTACAGAGATAGGGTTGTAGGGCTGGAGGAGGTTACAGAGATAGGGAGGGTTGTAGGGGCTGGAGGAGGTTATAGAGATAGGGAGGGTTGTCGGGGCTGGAGGGGGTTAAGAGATAGGGAGGGTTGTGGGGCTGGAGGAGGTTACAGAGATAGGGAGGGTTGTAGGGGCTGGAGGAGGTTACAGAGATAGGGAGGGTTGTAGGGCTGGAGGAGGTTACGGAGATAGGGAGGGTTGTAGGGGCTGGAGGGGGTTACAAAGATAGGGAGGGTTGTGGGGCTGGAGGAGATTACAGAGATAGGGAGGGTTGTAGGGGCTGGAGGAGGTTACAGAGATAGGGAGGGTTGTAGGGGCTGGAGGGGGTTACAGAGATCTCGGAGGGTTGTCGGGGCTGGAGGAGGTTACAGAGATAGGGAGGGTTGTGGGGCTGGAGGAGGTTACAGAGATAGGGAGGGTTGTAGGGGCTGGAGGAGGTTACAGAGATAGGGAGGGTTGTAGGGGCTGGAGGAGGTTACAGAGATAGGGAGGGGTGTAGGGCTGGAGGAGGTTACAGAGATAGGGAGGGTTGTAGGGACTGGAGGTTAGAGATAGTGAGGGTTGTAGGGACTGGAGGAGGTTACAGAGATAGGGAGGGTTGTAGGGCTGGAGGAGGTTACAGAGATAGGGAGGGGTGTAGGGCTGGAGGAGGTTACAGAGAGGGGGAGGGTTGTAGGGGCTGGAGGTTAGAGATAGTGAGGGTTGTAGGGACTGGAGGAGGTTACAGAGATAGGGAGGGTTGTAGGGCTGGAGGAGGTTACAGAGATAGGGAGGGTTGTAGGGGCTGGAGGAGGTTACAGAGATAGGGTTGTAGGGGCTGGAGGAGGTTACAGAGATAGGGAGGGTTGTAGGGGGCTGGAGGAGGTTACAGAGATAGGGAGGGTTGTAGGGCTGGAGGAGGTTACAGAGATAGGGAGGGTGGTAGGGGCTGGAGGAGGTTACAGAGATAGGGAGGGTTGTAGGGCTGGATGGGGTTACAGAGATAGGGAGGGTTGTCGGGGCTGGAGGAGGTTACAGAGATAGGGAGGGTTGTGGGGCTGGAGGAGGTTACAGAGATAGGGAGGGTTGTAGGGGCTGGAGGAGGTTACAGAGATAGGGAGGGTTGTAGGGGCTGGAGGAGGTTACAGAGATAGGGAGGGTTGTAGGGGCTGGAGGAGGTTACAGAGATAGGGAGGGTTGTAGGGCTGGAGTAGGTTACAGAGATAGGGAGGGTTGTAGGGCTGGGGGAGGTTGCAGAGATAGGGAGGGTTGTAGGGGCTGGAGGAGGTTACAGAGATAGGGAGGGTTGTAGGGCTGGAGGAGGTTACAGAGATAGGGAGGGGTTAGGGCTGGAGGAGGTTACAGAGATAGGGAGGGTTGTAGGGCTGGAGGAGGTTACAGAGATAGGGAGGGTTGTAGGGCTGGGGGAGGTTACCGAGATAGGGAGGGTTGTAGGGCTGGAGGAGGTTACAGAGATAGGGAGGGGTTTAGGGCTGGAGGAGGTTACAGAGATAGGGAGGGTTGTTGGGGCTGGAGGAGGTTACAGTGATCGGGAGGGGTGTAGGGCTGGAGGAGGTTACAGAGATAGGGAGGGTTGTAGGGCTGGAGGAGGTTACAGAGATAGGGAGGGGTGTAGGGCTGGAGGAGGTTACAGAGATAGGGAGGGTTGTAGGGACTGGAGGAGTTTACAGTGATAGGGAGGGTTGTAAGGGCTGGAGGAGGTTACAGAGATAGGGAGGGGTGTAGGGCTGGAGGAGGTTACAGAGATAGGGAGGGTTGTAGGGGCTGGAGGAGGTTACAGAGATAGGGAGGGTTGTAGGGGCTGGAGGAGGTTACAGAGATAGGGAGGGTTGTAGGGGCTGGAGGAGGTTACAGAGATAGGGAGGGTTGTAGGGTCTGGAGGAGGTTACAGAGATAGGGAGGGTTGTGGGGCTGGAGGAGGTTACAGAGATAGGGAGGGTTGTAGGGCTTTAGGAGGTTACAGAGATAGGGAGGGTTGTAGGGCTGGAGGAGGTTACAGAGATAGGGAGGGGGAGAGGAGGCCATGGAGCGATTTGAACACGAGGATGAGAATCACAGTCGGGCTGTGGTTGGTCGCACTGCCGGGATAACCTGTTGTGTCTCTTTCTCCCCCTATGGTATTGTGAAACAGGGCTTGCCCTACTTATGCACCAGTGCTAGTTTACAAAGGGTCCCTGTCGTGAAGATACCAGACAGGACCAACAGCATCGAAAACGTCACAAAAAATTTGTTATCCGTGAGTTGCATTTATACTTGTTTGACCGATTTGACGGTGATTTGAGTGACTTGTGGTGCAGTTTAACCCCTTTCTAGCCCCGCCGTGCCCGAGATCCTGCAATGGTGCTGCCTGTCTCATCGACTCTGCATTGCTGACTGACCTGACCAATGAATTGGAACAGGCCCGTCTATTTAAATGTTGTTTCCGCGTGTGACGGGGCGCAGTACCATGGGTACCCGCTCCCCCCCCCCCCCCCCCCCCAAACACCCTGGCATCGCACCCAAGTGGCCCAGAATGTGTCTCCGGGCCATCTCGCTGTGCGGAGTTCCACAGCTGTCCCCTTACCTGACATCGCACGCACACACACACGTCAGCGGCCTTGGGTGGAGAGAAGAACGCTGCCGGGGCCGGGGGGGGGTGCGCGGGGGACGGGGAAGATAAAACCTCAGTCGCGTTCACTTTGAGTTAAAACGTGTCCGTTACCCGAGCAGCAAACTAGTGGTGTCATGTTCTCTTGAACAAGCAGATGTGCCGTACCGCACTCGGCGCTGCTGCACCAGACTCGCACCCCGCTGTGCATTGCAACCCCACCTTCGGCCAGGCACGTGCCTTGTCCTTATTTTAATCTCTGCAGTGCCCACATTTATAATAGCAACTTCCTGTGTAAACTTGTCACGCCGCTGCAGCGCTGCCGCTGGTGAGAGGGCGCAATTACAGCGTGACGTTTACATAGCCCCTTCCCATTTATAAATGTGGACACGGGCCTTTCTAATATAAAGTTGGCAGGAGCTGCACGCAGGTGTTTAATATATGAAATAGATATATTATACAAGATATACACGATGAATGGAAATGTTTTGTAACATCACCAATGCTTAA
>NW_028225180.1:89819592-89849339 GCF_052327205.1 Somniosus microcephalus | reverse complement strand
GAAGAGCAGGGGAGTTCTCCCTCTCCAGTGCCTCTATAATATTTTGATAATATGGAGAACAGAACTGTGCACCGTATCTCCAAGTGTGGGATATGGAGACCAGAACTGTGCACAGTAACTCCAAGTGTGGGATATGGAGACCAGAACTGTGCACAGTAACTCCAAGTGTGGGATATGGAGACCAGAACTGTGCACAGTAACTCCAAGTGTGGGATATGGAGACCAGAACTGTGCACAGTCACTCCAAGTGTGGTATATGGAGACCAGAACTGTGCACAGTAACTCCGAGTGTGGCATATGTAGACCAGAACTGTGCGCAGTGCTCCTACAGGCTGAGGTTGTGTACATATTTGACATAATTTCAAATTACTGTATTGGTGACTTTCAGTGCCATCTGATGCTCAATCCTTCAGATGAACTATACTTTGTATAATTGGTTGATCACAATGTAGACAAAATGTAAAATGCACAGTTCTGGTCTCCATATCCCACACTTGGAGTTACTGCACACAGTTCTGGTCTCCATATCCCACACTTGGAGTTACTGTGCACAGTTCTGGTCTCCATATCCCACACTTGGAGTTACTGTGCACAGTTCTGGTCTCCATATCCCACACTTGGAGTTACTGTGCACAGTTCTGGTCTCCATATCCCACACTTGGAGTTACTGTGCACAGTTCTGGTCTCCATATCCCACACTTAGAGTTACTGTGCACAGTTCTGGTCTCTATATCCCACACTTGGAGTTACTGTGCACAGTTCTGGTCTCCATATCCCACACTTGATGTTACTGTGCACAGTTCTGGTCTCCATATACCACTCTTGGAGTTACTGTGCACAGTTCAGGTCTCCATATCCCACACTTGTCGTTACTGTGCACAGTTCTGGTCTCCATATCCCACACTTGGAGTTACTGCACACAGTTCTGGTCTCCATACCCCACACTTGGAGTTACTGTGCACAGTTCTGGTCTCCATATCCCACACTTGGAGTTACTGTGCACAGTTCCGGTCTCCAGATCCCACACTTGGAGTTACTGTGCACAGTTCTGGTCTCCAGATCCCACACTTGGAGTTACTGTGCACAGTTCTGGTCTCCAGATCCCACACTTGGAGTTACTGTGCACAGTTCCGGTCTCCAGATCCCACACTTGGAGTTACTGTGCATAGTTCTGGTCTCCAGATCCCACACTTGGGGTTACTGTGCACAGTTCCGGTCTCCAGATCCCACACTTGGAGTTACTGTGCACAGTTCTGGTCTCCAGATCCCACACTTGGAGTTACTGTGCACAGTTCCGGTCTCCAGATCCCACACTTGGAGTTACTGTGCACAGTTCTGGTCTACATATCCCACACTTGGAGCTACTGTGCACAGTTCTGGTCTCCAGATCCCACACTTGGAGTTACTGTGCACAGTTCTGGTCTCCAGATCCCACACTTGGAGTTACTGTGCACAGTTCCAGTCTCCATATCCCACACTTGGAGCACTGTGCACAGTTCCGGTCTCCATATTATTAAAAATGATATAGAGACACTGGAGAAAGTGCAAAAAAGATTTACAAGGATGATAACAAAACTGAGAGGTTATAAGTGTCAGGAAAGGATGAACAGGCCGGGGCTCTTTTCTTGAGGGGTGACCTGATCGAGGTCTTTAAAATTATGAACAGGGTTCGATAGGGTCGACGTAGAGAAGATGTTTCCACTTGTGGGGGAGACCAGAACTAGGGGCCATCAATATAAGACGGTCACTAATAAATCCAATGGGGAATTCAGGAGAAACTTCTTTACCCAGAGAGTGGGGAGAATGTGGAACTCGCTGCCACAGGGAGTGGTTGAAGCGAATAGATGTGTTTAAGGGGAAGCTGGATAAACAGATGAGGGAGACATGAATAGAAGGATCTGCTGATAGGGTGAGATGAAGAGGGTGGGAGGAGGCTCGTGTGGAGCAGAAACACCAGCACGGAGCAGTGGGGCCGAATGGCCTGTTTCTGTGCTGCAGACTCGATACAAGTTTACTAACCGAGCCACCGTATTCAGATCAGTCGCCCTTTTATGATGTCACAGAGACGCTAGGGTACCACGGACGCTGTCTGATGACCTCACAAAGCGGTTCAACTGCCTCCCGCGTCTTAACTGTCTCAAGAGAATTAAAAGTAACTCTGCCTCCGGGCGGTGAGCAGGAGCGGGCCGTCCCCCCCAACCTCCCCTTTGACCTTGCCTCTCCTTCACAGGACTCGCAGGACAGCTCTGACGGAATCCCCTCGGCCCCGCGGATGACGGGCAGTCTGGTGTCGGACAGGAGCCACGATGATATAGTGACTCGGATGAAGAACATCGAATGCATTGAGCTGGGCCGGCACCGCCTGAAACCCTGGTACTTCTCGCCCTACCCACAGGAGCTGACCTCCCTGCCCGTCCTTTACCTCTGCGAGTTCTGCCTGAAGTACCTGAAGAGCCTCAAATGCCTGCAGAGGCACCTGGTGAGCGCGGTGTCTGACCCGAACCACTAATCCTAACCGTAACCCTAGCCCGAAACCCCCAAATCGCGCGGTGTCCAGAGCCACTCGTACGCCCCCATGGCACATCTGTATAAAACACAAGTTAGGTCACAGCTAGAGAACTGCGTGCAGTTCTGGTCGTTTCAGTTCAGGAAAGATGTGATTGCACTCGAGAGGGTGCAGAGGAGATTTCCGAGGATGTTGTCAGGACTGGAGAATTTTAGCTACGAGGAAAGATTGGATAGGCTGGGGTTTTCTTTGGAACAGGGGAGGCTGAGGGGAGATTTAATAGGTGTGTAAAACTATGAGGGGCCTAGAGAGAGTGGATAGGAAGGACCTATTTCCCTTAGCAGAGGGGTCAATAACCAGGGGGCACAGATTTAAAGTAATCGGTCGGAGGTTTAGAGGGGATTTAAGGAGAACTTGTTTCACCCAGAGGGTGGTGGGGGTCTGGAACTCACTGCCTGAAAGGGTGGTCGAGGCAGAAACCCTCATTGCATTTAAAAATCACTTGGATATGCGCTTGAAGTGCCGTAACCTACAGGGCTACGGACCAAGAGCTGGACAGTGGGATTAGGCTGGAGAGCTCTTTGTCAGCCGGCACGGACACGATGGGCCGAATGGCCTCCTGTGTGTAAATTGCTGTGATCTCTGAACCATCTCCAGGCGCTCACATACAATGAGTCAGTTCGAAGTGCAGTGACTTGGTGTGCAGGCAAATACAGCGGCTGTATTGCACACAGACAGATCAAGCAAACAGCAGCAGGCAATCAATCTGTCTGGTGAGGGAGGAAGGTTGGCCTGGCGCTCGTGCTCCTTCAAACAAAGCCCCCGGGATCGCCTGCATCCGTCCCAGAGAGCAGCCTCATCCGCAAGATGGCACCTCTGACCGTGCAGCACCTCCACGGCACTGCACCGAAGCGCCAGGTGTCGGCAGGAATAAGCGGCTCGCGTCTCTGGAGTGGGGCTCGAACCCACGACCTTCTGGCTCCGAGGCGCGAGTGCGACCCGCTGACCCTCACACAGGGACTTCTCCCGGGGCCCCACTCTCCTCCCTCAACCAACACCCAACAAAACCTGAACACCCCTCCCGACAGAGGCAAGAGCATTACCCACTGACCCAAGCTCGTGGTACTGGGGAACCGCAGGAAGGAGAGCGTCTTGAGTGAGAGGTCGGAATTGGAAGGGACGCGCGGAAACTGGTTCGTCCAAGCTGGGCTGGTGGGGGAAGGCGGGGGGGGGGGGGGGCGCCAGTTTTCAATAACCTTTGAACTGTTCTTAAAACTGCGCACGTTCCGAGTCTCCACTCGCTGCAGTGCCGCCCGTGACTCACTGTTGGATTGAATCAGTCATTCATGAAAGAAAGACTTATGAAATAATACTGGGCGGCCTACGGGTGGCGCTGTCCAGGGAGAGTATAAATACTCGGGCACGGGCCCAGCTTGCGCAGGACATTCTTTAACAGGAACTAGTGAAGGACACAACTAGACCTCCATGTTGTAAAACAGTTGATTAAAGCCTTGTTTAACGCTTAGACCAAGTGCCTGGTAGTTTTCTGACATCACTGTTCTTTTCCGTTAGACCAAATGCAATTTGCGACACCCGCCAGGGAATGAAATCTACAGGAAAGGCACCATTTCCTTCTTCGAAATCGATGGCAGGAAAAACAAGGTGAGGAGCTTCGCAAAAATATCTCTGCCCGTCTGTTACTCCCCATCCACCCACCCCTTCCATGTTTACTGGGTCACCAGGGAATAACGAACTCCCATTTCTCCCACGCCTTTCACCACCTCAGGACGTCCCAAAGCACTTCACAGCCAATGAAGAACTTTTTTTGAAGTGTGGTCACTGTTGTAATGTGGGAAACGTGGCAGGCAATTTGCGCACAGCAAGCTCCCACAAACAGCAATGTGATAATGACCGGATCATCTGTTTTAGTGATGTTGGTTGAGGGATAAATATTGGCCCCAGGACACCGGGGAGAACTCCCCTGCTCTTCTTCCAATAGTGGCTGTGGGATCTTTTACATCCACCTGAGAGAGCAGACGGGGCCTCGGTTTAGCATCTGTTCTGAAAGACGGCACCTCCGACAGCGTGGCGCTCCCCGAGTACTGCCCCTCCGACAGTGTGGCGCTCCCTCAGTACTGCCCCTCCGACAGTGCAGCGCTCCCTCAGTACCGCCCCTCCGACAGTGTGGCGCTCCCTCAGTACTGCCCCACCGACAGTGCGGCGCTCCCTCAGTACCGCCCCTCCGACAGTGTGGCGCTCCCTCAGTACTGCCCCACCGACAGTGCGGCGCTCCCTCAGTACCGTCTCTCCGACAGTGCAGGGCTCCCTCAGTACCGCCCCTCCGACAGTGCGGCGCTCCCTCAGTACTGCCTCTCCGACAGTGCGGTGCTCCCTCAGTACCGTCTCTCCGACAGTGCAGGGCTCCCTCAGTACTGCCCCTCCGACAGTGCGGCGCTCCCTCAGTACTGCCTCTCCGACAGTGCGGCGCTCCCTCAGTACTGCCCCTCCGACAGTGCGGCGCTCCCTCAGTACCGTCTCTCCGACAGTGCAGGGCTCCCTCAGTACTGCCCCTCCGACAGTGCGGCACTCCCTCAGTACTGCCTCTCCGACAGTGTGGCGCTCCCTCAGTACTGCCTCTCCAACAGTGCGGCGCTCCCTCAGTACTGCCCCTCCGACAGTGCGGCGCTCCCTCAGTACTGCCCCTCCGACAGTGCGGCGCTCCCTCAGTACTGGCACTGGGAGTGTTGCCCTGGATTATGGGGCTCAATTCTCTGGAGCGGGGGCTCGAACCCTTCTGACTCAGAAACGAGAAAGAAAGAAAGGGACACCCACTGAGCCACGGCTGACGCCACATGTGGTGAAAAGCCCCACCCATCAGAAAGTCCAACCCCAATCCCAGGCAGCGTTAAGGTAGCTGATCTCGGCTTGGCTGCCGTTGGGAGTACTGCACTTAGCCTCAGGACCCCGGGGGTAGGGAAGTGCCAAGACTGCCCTCCCGCCAGCCTCCAGTGACCCGACTGGAGGGTCCCGGTGTGTGGAGATCGGATTAGATACCCTGCCCACACTCACTGTCGGTACTCCCACATGGTGCAGCTCCAACAACACTCAAGAAGCTCGACACCATCCAGGAGCCCGCTTGACTGGCACCCCATCCACCACCTTAAACATTCACTCCCTCCACCGCCGGCGCACCGTGGCTGCAGTGTGTACCATCTACAAGATGCACTACAGCAACTCGCCAAGGCTTCACGGCAGCACCTCCCAAACCCACGACCTCTTCCACCTAGAAGGACAAGGGCAGCAGGTGCACGGGAACACCACCACCTCCAAGTTCTCCTCCAAGTCACACACACCATCCTGACTTGGAAATATATCGGCTGTTCCTTCATCGCCACTGGGTCAAAATCCTGGAACTCCCTCCCCAACAGCACTGTGGGAGCACCTTCACCACACGGACTGCAGCGGTTCAAGGCGGCGGCTCACCGCCACCTTCTCAAGGGCAACTAGGGATGGGCAATAAATGCTAGCCTTGCCAGTGATGCCCACATCCCGAGAATGAGTGCGGGGGGGTGGGGAAAACAAGAGTGGGCATTTGGGTGAGGCACAGTGGAGTCAGCAACTTCAGGAGAGCAAGGGAGGCATCCTCGGGAGAGCAAGGGAGGCATCCTCGGGAGAGCAAGGGAGGCATCCTCGGGAGAGCAAGGGAGGCATCCTCGGGAGAGCAAGGGAGGCATCCTCTGGAGAGCAAGGGAGGCATCCTCGGGAGAGCAAGGGAGGCATCCTCGGGAGAGCAAGGGAGGCATCCTCTGGAGAGCAAGAGAGGCATCCTCGGGAGAGCAAGGGAGGCATCCTCGGGAGAGCAAGAGAGGCATCCTCGGGAGAGCAAGGGAGGCATCCTCGGGAGAGCAAGGGAGGCATCCTCGGGAGAGCAAGAGAGGCATCCTCGGGAGAGCAAGGGAGGCATCCTCGGGAGAGCAAGAGAGGCATCCTCGGGAGAGCAAGAGAGGCATCCTCGGGAGAGCAAGGGAGGCATCCTCGGGAGAGCAAGGGAGGCATCCTCGGGAGAGCAAGGGAGGCATCCTCGGGAGAGCAAGGGAGGCATCCTCGGGAGAGCAAGGGAGGCATCCTCGGGAGAGCAAGGGAGGCATCCTCTGGAGGCGGCGGAGCGAATGCTCCCATCTCTGGCCGCTCCTGCCTAATCGCTGCTTTTTTCATTGCGAACAGAATTACTCTCAGAACCTCTGCCTCCTGGCCAAGTGTTTCCTGGACCACAAAACCCTCTACTACGACACAGATCCCTTCCTCTTCTACGTCATGACCGAGTACGACTGCAAAGGGTTTCACATCGTCGGCTACTTCTCGAAGGTAGGCTGGCTTTTACCCCGTCCTGGACCCAGGCAACACCGGGAGCAGCGCCGCAGCACAGAAAGAGGCCATTCGGCCCAACTGGTCCGTGCCGGTGTTTCTGCTCCACACCAGCCTCCTCCCACCCTCTTCATCTCACCCCATCACCAGATCCTTCTATTCCTTTCTCCCTCGTGTGTTTATCCAGCTTCCCCTTAAACACATCTATTCGCCTCAACCACTCCCTGTGGTAGCGAGTTCCACATTCTCACCACTCTCTGGGTAAAGAAGTTTCTCCCGATTGGATTTATTAGTGACTCTCTTATATTGACGGCCCCTAGTTCTGGTCTCCCCCACAAGTGGAAACATCTTCTCTACGTCAACCCTATCGAACCCTTCATAATCTTAAAGACCTCGATCAGGTCACCCCTCAGCCTCCTCTGTTCTAGAAAAAAGAGCCCCGGCCTGTTCACTTCCCTGATAGAACATCTCAGTGCTGGTATCACCCTTGTGAATCTATTTCGCTCCCTCTCCAGTGCCTCATTCCTCGGCACGAACATTCCTCATGTCGCAAACACAAAATCCGCAGAAGAATATTGTTTTAAAAACAATTTGAATTAATTTTTGCAGCAAGTCTGTTGTTTTATACAACTCCTTTTCACTGGAAATGAGCTTCCGACCACATATCTCTGGCATAACTAAGACCGCCTACTTCTACCTCCGTAACATCGCCCGCCTCCGCCCCGCCTCAGCTCATCCGCTGCTGAAACCCTCATCCCTGCCTTTGTTGTCTCCAGACTTGACCATTCCAACACACTCCTGGCTGGCCTCCCACATTCCACCCTACATAAACGTGAGGTCATCCAAAACTCAGCTGCCCCGTGTCCTAACTCACACCGAGTCCCGTTCACCCATCACCCCTGAGCTCGCTGACCCACATTGGCTCCCAGTTAAGCAACGCCTCGATTTCAAAATTCTCATCCTTGTTTTCAATTCCCTCCATGGCCTCCTCGCCCCCACCCCCATCCCTATCTCTGTAACCTCCTCGCCCGCCTCCCTATCTCTGTATCTGTTAAGTATGTGTATTGTATTGAACAATTAACACAAAGACTTAAACGTATAACTCAAACAGGTCTTTACTGGTTGGAGGTAGGGACTATACGTAGGTCTTTACTTCATGCCCACAGGCGGGAACTGAGGGGAGATCAGTACCCACAGTACTATTTATACCCCTATGGCCAGGAGTGGTACTGCGTATCACTACGCCCTACAAGTAGTGCAGTCCTGTCCATAGGTTCAAAGTAGCACACATATTACATACACAACATTCCTCCCTTCTTAGCTTTACAGTCATCTCCCCATTTAACATAACGTAATAACATATATAACTTCAGGTTTACATAACAGAATAACATAGATACATAGATAACTTCATGTCAAAACAGATCACAGATTCAGTCTCTGCGGAAAACAGTTCACAGATTCAATCTCTGTGGTGTAGTCGGTTCACGTTGCTGGAGTGACTCATTCAATAGTCCTTCCATGGATTTAACAGTTTGAACTTCCGAACTGAATTGGCTCCGTTCGGAGGGACCACGTGTGTGATCTGGTAGAGGTAATAATGGTTCAGATGGGTCATCTTCTGTTTCGACTTTTCCTTTTCTGCTTCTTGGAGACTCTCTGGGCTCCACTGTCAGCTGCCAGCTGCATGCGCAGTTCCTCCTTTTTCCGTAGTAGAGCCACCTTCTCCCGATGTTCCGTAGACTTTCGGTGCTCCTCCATGATTTCTGTATGGTGGGAGTCGAAGTTACAAGTTGGGCAGGACAGGACATAGTAATATTCGGTGTCGTCCTGATCTAGGCCAGCGAGAGGGTCTTCTATTTCCTCCATACCCAGCTGGGCGTTAGCCAGCTTTTGTTCCAAGTCCAGACATCTTTCCTGAAGAGACTTCTTCATGCGTACCTCTTCCTCCAGCTTTTTCTGGGCTTTCAGCAAGTCGTTTACTAATGACCTCATTTGAGATTTTACTACTTCAACTTCTTTTGGAGATTGATTGATCGGACTATTCAATCCCTCTACCGGAGCAGCTGTTTCAGCGGTCTGTTGTTCTACGTTGACGTGAGTCAGCGTACTTTTGGCATCCAAGGGCTGCTCTGTTGCAGTCATCTCAGTCTGTGTTGCCACCTCAGCTCTTCCAATAACCTTTGAGAGCTCCGAACCCCTTTCGTTTGAATATTGAAGTTCGTGTTCAAGTTTTTCCCATTTCAGAGTCCTGTCCTTCAGCATATGCAGGAGTTGGCTGACCGTTAACTCCTCTGACATCAGACGTTTTGTGTGCTCCTGCTCCATTTTCTCCATCAGCTGCTTCTGTTGTCTTTCCAGATTCTCCAACTCTATATCAAAGAACTCTTTCGTTGCATTCAACTCTTGCTCAAAACGGCGAAGCATTTGTTCTAATTGCTGTTGTAGTTTGAAATGGAGTTGAGTTCGAGCCCGGTGTCCCTCAGAAATGGGCACATCAGTAGACTTGCCAGACTCAGAATCCACAGTTAAACTATGTTGTTGTTGCTCAGTGGAATTCTGTGCTGAAACTTTGTCTTTTGCACCTGAGTTGGGCTTACCATCATCCGTTCCAGAGTCTGGGCCGACTATCTTCACCGAGTTCTCACTCGTTATTGTTTGTAGGAAATGCCAGTCCATATTCATTTTCCTAATCCACTCCCGTCCTAGTAGTGGAGGACCTCCTTCAGATATCACATATAAGTCCATTATTTGACTGTCTTCGCCCTTGTGGACCACTGCAACCTCTATTTTCCCGATGGGGTACCCTCTTTGCCCCGTGTATGTTTTCAATCTAATCCCCGTATCCTGTAGGGGAATATGTTGGAATAACTTTCCGTAATCTTTCTTATTTATGACTGTCAATGCCGATCCAGTGTCCAATTCCAGTTTTACTTGGACTCCTTCTATCTGAAGAGTGACCCAAATTGTCTGGAGGTCTGCACCCTTACCAGCGTTGAGTACTCTTAAGCTAGCCAGTTCATTACAGCTTAAGCTAGCCAGTTCATTACTGCTAGCGTCTGAATCGGACTCCTGTTCGGTCACCTTGTGTACCTTTGCGTATTTTCCTTGCGGTGACTTCTTGTTGCTGGTCTTCTTCCCTGACCTGCATACTCTAGCTATATGTCCAAGCCTACCACAAGTTCTACATTCTTGGTTTTTAAACCAACACTGGTTCTGATCATGCGCTGTCTTTCCACAACGATAACATTTGCCAGAACTCACACCCAATTTGTGTGCACTGAGCTCCGGTGACCGTAGCTGCATTACTGCCGTGCCTCTCGCTGCGGCTTCGTGTGCTGCTGCCATAGTGACCGCCTTCTCAAGCGTCAGCTCATTCTCCTCGAGCAGTCGCTTTTGTGTATCCTGTTTAAATAAACCACACACAAATTTGTCTCGTAGTGCATCTGTCAGTCCCGTTCCAAACTGGCAATATTTCGCTAATTTACGCAATTCCAGCAAATATTCAGCATTGCTTTCATGCTGTAGCTGCCTTCTGTCGTAAAATTTAAATCGTTCCGCTAGCATCAGCGGCGTGGGGTTTAGATGATCTTTCAGGACAGTAACAATCTCATCGAACGTCTTATCCGCCGGTTCATCTGGTGATAACAGGTGTTTCAATTGCCCGTATGTCTTCGCACCCATTAAATTTAATAATGTTAGAGCTTTATCTTGGTCACGAATTTTATTGGCCTTACAATAATTTTTTACTCTTTCAACATATATGGCCCAATCTTCGAGGTCACTATCAAAGGTGCTAATATTCCCGTGTTTAGGCATTGTAGATTTGCAATTTCTCAGATTTTATTTTCTTTACTTGTTATCAAAGATGGCGGCTTCCCGCTCTTGCCGTCGTCCTCCGCCCACAAAATGGCGGTTTTCCCGCGCTTGGCGGTCTTCACCCGTCCCCCGACGCCGTCTCCCTTCAGCCCCCGAGTGCGGCCCTTATCTTCGCCGCGATCGCCCGAGTGCGGCCCTTATCAGCGGATGCGATCGCTGGATCGCGAAGTGGCTCCCGACCGAAGCGGCTCTCGGCCCTTATCTTCTGTGCGATCGATAGCCCGCGCTGTGCACCGCGGCTCTCGCACCTTGAGCTTCTGCAGCCGCCGCGCCTTTCAGTCCGAGTGCGGCCCTTATCTTTGGTCCCGATCGCTGGCCCGCGCTGCGCCTCGCACTTGAAGCGGCTCCCGGCCTCTGGCTCACCCGCTCGCGCGGCTCTTGCTCGCTCCCTCCCGGGCTCTGGCTTACCCGCTCGCGCGTTTCACCGCGGCTCTTATCAGGGATTGCGATCGCCCTTATCTCCCGATCGGTGGCCCTGTCTTTGCAGCCAACGCTGCTCGGCTTACCCACGAGGTTATGGAGGCTTCAGGGTCCTAATGCCTGTCTCTTCCAGTCGCTGGAAGCTGTCAGGATTTCTGCTGCCCTTCAGTTTTGAGTGGGGTGTTGAGGATTGAAACCTCTCTTCAACGTCCTGTCTTTGGACGAAGCCGCCGTGGAATAACTGCCGCAGGGTTCGAACCGACTCGTCGCCAGTGTTAAGTATGTGTATTGTATTGAACAATTAACACAAAGACTTAAACGTATAACTCAAACAGGTCTTTACTGGTTGGAGGTAGGGACTGCACGTAGGTCTTTACTTCATGCCCACAGGCGGGAACTGAGGGGAGATCAGTACCCACAGTACTATTTATACCCCTATGGCCAGGAGTGGTACTGCGTATCACTACGCCCTACAAGTAGTGCAGTCCTGTCCATAGGTTCAAAGTAGCACACATATTACATACACAACAGTATCCTCCTCCAGCCCTACAACCCTCCCTATCTCTGTAACCTCCTCCAGCCCTACAACCATCCCTATCTCTGTAACCTCCTCCAGCCCCTACAACCCTCCCTATCTCTGTAACCTCCTCCAGCCCCTACAACCCTCCCTATCTCTGTAACCTCCTCCAGCGCCTACAACCGTCCCTATCTCTGTAACCTCCTCGCCCGCCTCCCTATCTCTGTATCCTCCTCCAGCCCAACAACCCTCCCTATCTCTGAAACCTCCTCCAGCCCCCGACAATCCTCCCTATCTCTGTAACTTCCTCCAGCCCCCTACAACCCTCCCTATCTCTGTAACCTCCTCCAGCCCCTACAACCCTCCCTATCTCTAACCTCCTCCAGCCCCTACAACCCTCCCTATCTCTGTAACCTCCTCCAGCGCCTACAACCCTCCCTATCTCTGTAACCTCCTCGCCCGCCTCCCTATCTCTGTAACCTCCTCCAGCCCCTACAACCCTCCCTATCTCTGTAACCTCCTCCAGCGCCTACAACCCTCCCTATCTCTGTAACCTCCTCGCCCGCCTCCCTATCTCTGTAACCTCCTCCAGCCCCTACAACCCTCCCTATCTCTGTAACCTCCTCCAGCCCCTCCAACCCTCCCTATCTCTGTAACCTCCTCCAGCCCCAACAAACCTCCCTATCTCTGTAACCTCCTCCAGCCCCTACAACCCTCCCTATCTCTGTATCCTCCTCCAGCCCTACAACCCTCCCTATCTCTGTAACCTCCTCCAGCCCCTACAACCCTCCCTATCTCTGTATCCTCCTCCAGCCCTACAACCCTCCCTATCTCTGTAACCTCCTCCAGCCCCTACAACCCTCCCTATCTCTGTAACCTCCTCCTGCCCTACAACCCTCCCTATCTCTGTAACCTCCTCCTGCCCTACAACCCTCCCTATCTCTGTAACCTCCTCCAGCCCCTACAACCCTCCCTATCTCTGTAACCTCCTCCAGCCCCTACAACCCTCCCTATCTCTGTAACCTCCTCCTGCCCTACAACCCTCCTTATCTCTGTAACCTCCTCCAGCCCCTACAACCCTCCCTATCTCTGTAACCTCCTCCTGCCCTACAACCCTCCCTATCTCTGTAACCTCCTCCTGCCCTACAACCCTCCCTATCTCTGTAACCTCCTCCAGCCCCACAACCCTCCCTATCTCTGTAACCTCCTCCAGCCCCACAACCCTCCCTATCTCTGTAACCTCCTCCTGCCCTACAACCCTCCCTATCTCTGTAACCTCCTCCAGCCCTACAACCCTCTCTATCTCTGTAACCTCCTCCAGCCCCTACAACCCTCCCTATCTCTGTAACCTCCTCCTGCCCTACAACCCTCCCTATCTCTGTAACCTCCTCCTGCCCTACAACCCTCCCTATCTCTGTAACCTCCTCCTGCCCTACAACCCTCCCTATCTCTGTATCCTCCTCCAGCCCTACAACCCTCCCTATCTCTGTAACCTCCTCCAGCCCCTACAACCCTCCCTATCTCTGTAACCTCCCCCAGCCCCTACAACCCTCCCTATCTCTGTAACCTCCTCCAGCCCCTACAACCCTCCCTATCTCTGTAACCTCCTCCAGCCCTACAACCCTCCCTATCTCTGTAACCTCCTCCAGCCCCCACACCCCTCCCTATCTCTGTAACCTCCTCCTGCCCTACAACCCTCCCTATCTCTGTAACCTCCTCCTGCCCTACAACCCTCCCTATCTCTGTAACCTCCTCCTGCCCTACAACCCTCCCTATCTCTGTATCCTCCTCCAGCCCTACAACCCTCCCTATCTCTGTAACCTCCTCCAGCCCCTACAACCCTCCCTATCTCTGTAACCTCCCCCAGCCCCTACACCCTCCCTATCTTTGTAACCTCCTCCAGCCCCACAACCCTCCCTATCTCTGTAACCTCCTCCAGCCCCACAACCCTCCCTATCTCTGTAACCTCCTCCTGCCCTACAACCCTCCCTATCTCTGTAACCTCCTCCAGCCCTACAACCCTCCCTATCTCTGTAACCTCCTCCAGCCCCTACAACCCTCCCTATCTCTGTAACCTCCTCCTGCCCTACAACCCTCCCTATCTCTGTAACCTCCTCCTGCCCTACAACCCTCCCTATCTCTGTAACCTCCTCCTGCCCTACAACCCTCCCTATCTCTGTATCCTCCTCCAGCCCTACAACCCTCCCTATCTCTGTAACCTCCTCCAGCCCCTACAACCCTCCCTATCTCTGTAACCTCCCCCAGCCCCTACACCCTCCCTATCTCTGTAACCTCCTCCAGCCCTACAACCCTCCCGATCTCTGTAACCTCCTCCAGCCCCCACAACCCTCTAAGATCTCAGCCTTCCTCCAATTTTGGCCTCTTGCGCATCCCCCGATTTCCATCGCTCCACCATTGGCGGCCGTGCCTTCAGCCGCCTGGGCCCTAAGCTCTGGAATTCCCTCCCTAAACCTCTCCGCCTCTCTCTCCTCCTTTAAGACGCTCCTTAAAACTGATCTCTTCGACCAAGCTTTTGGTCGCCTGTCCTAATATCTCCTGATGTGGCTCGGTGTAGAATTGTGTCTGATTTACGCTCCTGTGAAGCAGCTTGGGACGTTTTACTACGTTAAAGGTGCTGTGTAAATACATGTTGTTGTTGTTCAGGAGAAGGAATCGACGGAGGATTACAATGTTGCTTGTATATTAACACTACCCCCTTACCAGAGGAGAGGCTACGGCAAGCTGCTGATCGAGTTCAGTAAGTACCGATACTTCCTCACTCAGTTCGTGGCTCGGGAATCAGCTGGACTAAATGGTACCGCGGCAGATAGAGAGACGGTCCAATCCCTCCTCACGGACCAATCCCTCCTCACGGTCCAATCCCTCCTCACGGTCCAATCCCTCCTCACGGTCCAATCCCTCCTCACGGTCCAATCTCCCCTCACGGTCCAATCCCTACTCACGGTCCAATCTCCCCTCACGGTCCAATCCCTCCTCACGGTCCAATCCCTCCTCACGGTCCAATCCCTCCTCACGGTCCATCCCTCCTCACGGTCCAATCTCCCCTCACGGTCCAATCTCTCCTCACGGTCCAATCTCCCCTCACGGTCCAATCCCTCCTCACGGTCCAATCCCTCCTCACGGTCCATCCCTCCTCACGGTCCAATCTCCCCTCACGGTCCAATCCCTCCTCACGGTCCAATCCCTCCTCACGCTCCAATCCCTCCTCACGCTCCAATCCCTCCTCACGGTCCAATCCCTCCTCACGGTCCAATCTCTCCTCACGGTCCAATCTCCCCTCACGGTCCAATCCCTCCTCACGGTCCAATCCCTCCTCACGCTCCAATCCCTCCTCACGCTCCAATCCCTCCTCACGGTCCAATCCCTCCTCACGCTCCAATCCCTCCTCACGGTCCAATCTCCCCTCACGGTCCAATCGCCCCTCACGGTCCAATCTCCCCTCACGGTCCAATCTCTCCTCACGGTCCAATCTCTCCTCACGGTCCAATCTCCCCTCACGGTCCAATCTCCCCTCACGGTCCAATCTCCCCTCACGGTCCAATCTCCCCTCACGGTCCAATCTCTCCTCACGGTCCAATCTCTCCTCACGGTCCAATCTCTCCTCACGGTCCAATCTCCCCTCACGGTCCAATCTCTCCTCACGGTCCAATCCCTCCTCACGGTCCAATCTCTCCTCACGGTCCAATCTCTCCTCACGGTCCAATCTCTCCTCACGGTCCAATCCCTCCTCACGGTCCAATCCCTCCTCACGGTCCAATCTCTCCTCACGGTCCAATCCCTCCTCACGGTCCAATCCCTCCTCGCGGTCCAATCTCCCCTCACGGTCCAATCTCCCCTCACGGTCCAATCCCTCCTCACGGTCCAATCTCCCCTCACGGTCCAATCCCTCCTCACGGTCCAATCTCCCCTCACGGTCCAATCTCTCCTCACGGTCCAATCTCTCCTCACGGTCCAATCTCTCCTCACGGTCCAATCTCTCCTCACGGTCCAATCCCTCCTCGCGGTCCAATCTCCCCTCACGGTCCAATCTCCCCTCACGGTCCAATCCCTCCTCACGGTCCAATCTCCCCTCACGGTCCAATCCCTCCTCACGGTCCAATCTCCCCTCACGGTCCAATCTCCCCTCACGGTCCAATCTCTCCTCACGGTCCAATCTCTCCTCACGGTCCATCCCTCCTCACGGTCCAATCTCCCCTCACGGTCCAATCTCTCCTCACGGTCCAATCTCTCCTCACGGTCCAATCTCCCCTCACGGTCCAATCCCTCCTCACGGTCCAATCTCCCCTCACGGTCCAATCCCTCCTCACGGTCCAATCCCTCCTCACGGTCCAATCCCTCCTCACGGTCCAATCTCCCCTCACGGTCCAATCTCTCCTCACGGTCCAATCTCCCCTCACGGTCCAATCCCTCCTCACGGTCCAATCCCTCCTCACGGTCCAATCCCTCCTCACGGTCCAATCCCTCCTCACGGTCCAATCTCTCCTCACGGTCCAATCTCTCCTCACGGTCCAATCTCTCCTCACGGTCCAATCTCTCCTCACGGTCCAATCTGCCCTCACGGTCCAATCTCCCCTCACGGTCCAATCTCCCCTCACGGTCCAATCTCCCCTCACGGTCCAATCTCCCCTCACGGTCCAATCTCCCCTCACGGTCCAATCTCTCCTCACGGTCCAATCTCTCCTCACGGTCCAATCTCTCCTCACGGTCCAATCTCTCCTCACGGTCCAATCTCCCCTCACGGTCCAATCTGCCCTCACGGTCCAATCTCCCCTGACGGTCCAATCTCCCCTCACGGTCCAATCTCTCCTCACGGTCCAATCTCCCCTCACGGTCCAATCTCTCCTCACGGTCCAATCTCTCCTCACGGTCCAATCTCTCCTCACGGTCCAATCTCTCCTCACGGTCCAATCTCTCCTCACGGTCCAATCTCTCCTCACGGTCCAATCTCTCCTCACGGTCCAATCCCTCCTCACGGTCCAATCTCCCCTCACGGTCCAATCTCTCCTCGCGGTCCAATCTCTCCTCGCGGTCCAATCTCTCCTCGCGGTCCAATCTCTCCTCGCGGTCCAATCCCTCCTCGCGGTCCAATCCCTCCTCGCGGTCCAATCCCTCCTCGCGGTCCAATCCCTCCTCGCGGTCCAATCCCTCCTCGCGGTCCAATCCCTCCTCGCGGTCCAATCCCTCCTCGCGGTCCAATCTCTCCTCGCGGTCCAATCTCTCCTCGCGGTCCAATCCCTCCTCGCGGTCCAATCTCTCCTCGCGGTCCAATCTCCCCTCACGGTCCAATCTCCCCTCACGGTCCAATCTCCCCTCACGGTCCAATCTCCCCTCACGGTCCAATCTCTCCTCACGGTCCAATCTCCCTTCACGGTCCAATCCCTCCTCACGGTCCAATCTCCCCTCACGGTCCAATCTCTCCTCACGGTCCAATCTCCCCTCACGGGCCAATCTCCCCTCACGGTCCAATCTCTCCTCACGGTCCAATCTCTCCTCACGGTCCAATCTCTCCTCACGGTCCAATCTCTCCTCACGGTCCAATCTCTCCTCACGGTCCAATCTCTCCTCACGGTCCAATCCCTCCTCACGGTCCAATCTCCCCTCACGGTCCAATCTCTCCTCACGGTCCAATCTCTCCTCACGGTCCAATCTCTCCTCACGGTCCAATCTCCCCTCACGGTCCAATCTCCCCTCACGGTCCAATCTCTCCTCACGGTCCAATCTCCCCTCACGGTCCAATCTCTCCTCACGGTCCAATCTCCCCTCACGGTCCAATCTCCCCTCACGGTCCAATCTCTCCTCACGGTCCAATCTCCCCTCACGGTCCAATCTCCCCTCACGGTCCAATCTCCCCTCACGGTCCAATCTCCCCTCACGGTCCAATCCCTCCTCACGGTCCAATCTCCCCTCACGGTCCAATCTCTCCTCACGGTCCAATCTCCCCTCACGGGCCAATCTCCCCTCACGGTCCAATCTCTCCTCACGGTCCAATCTCTCCTCACGGTCCAATCTCTCCTCACGGTCCAATCTCCCCTCACGGTCCAATCTCCCCTCACGGTCCAATCTCTCCTCACGGTCCAATCTCTCCTCACGGTCCAATCTCTCCTCACGGTCCAATCTCCCCTCACGGTCCAATCTCCCCTCACGGTCCAATCTCCCCTCACGGTCCAATCTCCCCTCACGGTCCAATCTCCCCTCACGGTCCAATCTCCCCTCACGGTCCAATCTCTCCTCACGGTCCAATCTCCCCTCACGGTCCAATCTCCCCTCACGGTCCAATCCCTCCTCACGGTCCAATCCCTCCTCACGGTCCAATCTCTCCTCACGGTCCAATCCCTCCTCACGGTCCAATCTCCCCTCACGGTCCAATCTCTCCTCACGGTCCAATCTCCCCTCACGGTCCAATCTCTCCTCACGGTCCAATCTCTCCTCACGGTCCAATCTCTCCTCACGCTCCAATCTCTCCTCACGCTCCAATCTCTCCTCACGGTCCAATCTCTCCTCACGGTCCAATCTCTCCTCACGGTCCAATCTCTCCTCACGGTCCAATCTCTCCTCACGGTCCAATCTCCCCTCACGGTCCAATCTCCCCTCACGGTCCAATCTCCCCTCACGGTCCAATCTGCCCTCACGGTCCAATCTCCCCTCACGGTCCAATCTCTCCTCACGGTCCAATCTCCCCTCACGGTCCAATCTCTCCTCACGGTCCAATCTCTCCTCACGGTCCAATCTCTCCTCACGGTCCAATCTCTCCTCACGGTCCAATCTCTCCTCACGGTCCAATCTCTCCTCACGGTCCAACCTCTCCTCACGGTCCAATCCCTCCTCACGGTCCAATCTCCCCTCACGGTCCAATCTCTCCTCACGGTCCAATCTCTCCTCACGGTCCAATCTCTCCTCACGGTCCAATCTCCCCTCACGGTCCAATCTCTCCTCACGGTCCAATCTCCCCTCACGGTCCAATCTCTCCTCACGGTCCAATCTCCCCTCACGGTCCAATCTCCCCTCACGGTCCAATCTCTCCTCACGGTCCAATCTCTCCTCACGGTCCAATCTCCCCTCACGGTCCAATCTCCCCTCACGGTCCAATCTCCCCTCACGGTCCAATCTCTCCTCACGGTCCAATCTCCCTTCACGGTCCAATCCCTCCTCACGGTCCAATCTCCCCTCACGGTCCAATCTCTCCTCACGGTCCAATCTCCCCTCACGGGCCAATCTCCCCTCACGGTCCAATCTCTCCTCACGGTCCAATCTCTCCTCACGGTCCAATCTCTCCTCACGGTCCAATCTCTCCTCACGGTCCAATCTCCCCTCACGGTCCAATCTCCCCTCACGGTCCAATCTCTCCTCACGGTCCAATCTCTCCTCACGGTCCAATCTCTCCTCACGGTCCAATCTCCCCTCACGGTCCAATCTCCCCTCACGGTCCAATCTCCCCTCACGGTCCAATCTCTCCTCACGGTCCAATCTCCCCTCACGGTCCAATCTCCCCTCACGGTCCAATCCCTCCTCACGGTCCAATCCCTCCTCACGGTCCAATCTCTCCTCACGGTCCAATCCCTCGTCACGGTCCAATCTCCCCTCACGGTCCAATCTCTCCTCACGGTCCAATCTCCCCTCACGGTCCAATCTCTCCTCACGGTCCAATCTCTCCTCACGCTCCAATCTCTCCTCACGGTCCAATCTCCCCTCACGGTCCAATCCCTCCTCACGGTCCAATCTCTCCTCACGGTCCAATCTCCCCTCACGGTCCAATCTCTCCTCACGGTCCAATCTCTCCTCACGGTCCAATCTCCCCTCACGGTCCAATCTCTCCTCACGGTCCAATCTCCCCTCACGGTCCAATCCCTCCTCACGGTCCAATCTCTCCTCACGGTCCAATCTCTCCTCACGGTCCAATCCCTCCTCACGGTCCAATCTCCCCTCACGGTCCAATCTCTCCTCACGGTCCAATCTCCCCTCACGGTCCAATCTCCCCTCACGGTCCACTCTCCCCTCACGGTCCAATCTCCCCTCACGGTCCAATCTCTCCTCACGGTCCAATCTCTCCTCACGGTCCAATCTCCCCTCACGGTCCAATCTCCCCTCACGGTCCAATCTCCCCTCACGGTCCAATCTCCCCTCACGGTCCAATCTCCCCTCACGGTCCAATCTCCCCTCACGGTCCAATCTCCCCTCACGGTCCAATCTCCCCTCACGGTCCAATCTCTCCTCACGGTCCAATCTCTCCTCACGGTCCAATCTCTCCTCACGGTCCAATCTCTCCTCACGCTCCAATCTCTCCTCACGCTCCAATCTCTCCTCACGGTCCAATCTCCCCTCACGGTCCAATCCCTCCTCACGGTCCAATCTCTCCTCACGGTCCAATCTCCCCTCACGGTCCAATCTCCCCTCACGGTCCAATCTCTCCTCACGGTCCAATCTCTCCTCACGGTCCAATCTCCCCTCACGGTCCAATCTCTCCTCACGGTCCAATCTCTCCTCACGGTCCAATCTCCCCTCACGGTCCAATCTCTCCTCACGGTCCAATCTCCCCTCACGGTCCAATCTCCCCTCACGGTCCAATCTCTCCTCACGGTCCAATCTCTCCTCACGGTCCAATCTCCCCTCACGGTCCAATCCCTCCTCACGGTCCAATCTCTCCTCACGGTCCAATCCCTCCTCACGGTCCAATCTCCCCTCACGGTCCAATCTCCCCTCACGGTCCAATCTCCCCTCACGGTCCAATCTCCCCTCACGGTCCAATCTCCCCTCACGGTCCACTCTCCCCTCACGGTCCAATCTCTCCTCACGGTCCAATCTCTCCTCACGGTCCAATCTCTCCTCACGGTCCAATCTCTCCTCACGGTCCAATCTCCCCTCACGGTCCAATCTCCCCTCACGGTCCAATCTCCCCTCACGGTCCAATCTCCCCTCACGGTCCAATCTCCCCTCACGGTCCAATCTCCCCTCACGGTCCAATCTCCCCTCACGGTCCAATCTCCCCTCACGGTCCAATCTCCCCTCACGGTCCAATCTCCCCTCACGGTCCAATCTCCCCTCACGGTCCAATCTCCCCTCACGGTCCAATCTCCCCTCACGGTCCAATCTCCCCTCACGGTCCAATCTCCCCTCACGGTCCAATCTCTCCTCACGGTCCAATCTCCCCTCACGGTCCAATCTCCCCTCACGGTCCAATCTCCCCTCACGGTCCAATCTCCCCTCACGGTCCAATCTCTCCTCACGGTCCAATCTCTCCTCACGGTCCAATCTCCCCTCACGGTCCAATCTCCCCTCACGGTCCAATCTCTCCTCACGGTCCAATCTCTCTTCACGGTCCAATCTCTCCTCACGGTCCAATCTCTCCTCACGGTCCAATCTCCCCTCACGGTCCAATCTCTCCTCACGGTCCAATCTCTCCTCACGGTCCAATCTCTCCTCACGGTCCAATCTCCCCTCACGGTCCAATCTCCCCTCACGGTCCAATCTCTCCTCAAGGTCCAATCTCTCCTCACGGTCCAATCCCTCCTCACGGTCCAATCCCTCCTCACGGTCCAATCCCTCCTCACGGTCCAATCCCTCCTCACGGTTCAATCCCTCCTCACGATCCAATCCCTCCTCACGATCCAATCCCTCCTCAGTCCAGTTCCCCTCATTAGCTGCGTTTGTCCTCTCCGGGACGGAGGCACACTGGTCAGAAGGTTCCCTCCTTGGTCTGTGACATTAGTTGATCTGAGCTGCGACAACGGTCGGGGCTACAAGAGACCCTGGCTGCCTGGGTTAGAGAGGGGAAAGAAATCAGCGTTGATTCCCAGCTCTTGCACCATTGCCCGTGGTGACTGGACCTGCAGTGACCAGCAGGGAGAAGCAGTCTAGGCCACACTGACCTTTACAGGGTCATTTTTTAAAATTCCTTCTCGGTATGTGGGCGTCACTGGCAAGGCCAGCATTTATTGCCCATCCGTTGTTGCCCCTCGAGAAGGTGGTAGTGAGCCACCTTCTTGAATCGCTGCAGTCCGTGTGGTGAAGGTACTCCCACAGTGCTGTTAGGGAGGGAGTTCCAGGATTTTGACCCAGCGACAATGAAGGATCGGTCGATATATTTCCAAGTCAGGATGGTGTGTGACTTGGAGGGGAACTTGGAGGTGGTGGTGTTCCCATGCGCCTGCTGCCCTTGTCCTTCTAGGTGGAAGAGGTCGCGGGTTTGGGAGGTGCTGCCGAAGAAGCCTTGGCGAGTTGCTGCAGTGCATCTTGTAGATGGTCCACACTGCAGCCACGGTACGCCGGTGGTGGAGGGAGTGAATGTTATTTACCAGTGGTGAATGGCAGAGTGAGATTTAATTTCGACATTGCAAATGGCCGAGGTGAAGGTTGTAGCGTTGCCAGTCCGGTCCCGAGAGTGATGCAGACCTGGTTTTGACACTTCCCACGTGGCTCTGACTTGCAATAGGCGACGGTCCCCTTGCTGTTCCTGTTTGATACGAGTTGCAATGCTCGATTTCCAAACCTCTGTTCCTGTTGGTAAATTGGGAAGGGCCCTAACCCGTGACGTGTGGCTCCTTCATGTTCCCAGGTTACGAACTCTCGAAGGTGGAGGGGAAAACAGGGACGCCGGAGAAGCCATTGTCCGACCTGGGCCTGCTCTCCTACCGCAGCTACTGGTCGCAGACCATCCTGGAGATTCTCATGGAGCTCAAGTCGGAGAACGGAGAGCGGCCGCAGATCACAATCAAGTAAGTTTGGAGTGGATCCCCCGAGGCTCAGTGGGTAGCAATCACTCTCCCTCTCTCTCTCTCTTGCCATGAGTCACAAGGTTGTGGATTTGAGCCCCCACTCCAGAAATTCGAGCCCCATAATCCAGGCCGACACTCCTTATGCCAGTACTGAGGGAGCGCCGCACTGTTGGAGGGGCAGGACTGAGGGAGCGCCGCATTGTCGGAGGGGCAGTACTGAGGGAGTGCCACACTGTCGGAGTGCCGCACTGTCGGAGGGGCAGTACTGAGGGAGTGCTGCACTGTCGGAGTGCCACACTGTCACAGGGGCAGTACTGAGGGAGCGCCGCACCGTCGGAGGGGCAGTACTGAGGGAGTGCCGCACTGTCGGAGTGCCGCACTGTCGGAGGGGCAGTACTGAGGGAGTGCCGCACTGTCGGAGGTGCCGTCTTTCGGATGAGACGTTAAACCGAGGCCCCGTCTGCCCTCTGGTGGACGTTAAAGATCGTATGGCACTATTTCAAAGATGAGATGGGGAGTTCTCCCCGGTGTCCTGGGGCCAATATTTATCCCTCAACCAACATCACTAAAACAGATGATCTGGTCATTATCACATTGCTGTTTGTGGGAGCTTGCTGTGTACAAATTGGTTACTGCGTTTCCCACATTACAACAGTGACCACACTTCAAAAAAAGTATTTCGTTGGCTGTCGGGGGTCGGGAGGGGAAGTTGGCTGATGCAACTGGTTGCGGTGAGTTGGCCAATAGCTCTCCCCGCCCCGGGCAGGCAGGCAGCGCCCCCTGGGTTAGGGAGGAGGAAACCCAGCCAGGGTCCCCGTTCCTGATCACAGGAACAGGAGGAGGCCATTCAGCCCCTCGAGCCTGTTACACAGCAACAGGAGGAGGCCCATTCAGCCCCTCGAGCCTGTTACACAGGAACAGGAGGCGGCCATTCAGCCCCTCGAGCCTGTTACACAGGAACAGGAGGAGGCCATTCAGCCCCTCGAGCCTGTTACATAGGAACAGGAGGAGGCCATTCAGCCCCTCGAGCCTGTTACACCATTCAATCGGATCGCGGGTGATCTGTATCTTGACTCCATCCACCCGCCTTGGTTCCATAACCCTCAATACCCTGACCCAACAGAAATCGATCAATCTCAGTTTTGAGATTTCCAATTGACCCCCAGCCTCGACAGCCTTTTTGGGGAGAGAGTTCCAGATTTCCACCACCCTTTGTGTGAAGAAGTGCTTCCTGACATCACCCCTGAACGGCCTGGCTCTAATTTGAAGGTTCTGCCCCCTTGTTCTGGACTCCCCCCACCAGAGGAAATAGTTTCTCTCGATCGAATCCTTTAATCATCTCAAACACCTCGATCAGATCGCCCCTTAATCTTCTAAACTCCAGGGAATACAAGCCCAGTCTGTGCAACCTGTCCTCGGAATTTAACCCTTTTAGCCCCGGTATCGTTCTGGTGAATCTGCGCTGCCCCCCCTCCAAGACCAAGATATCCCTCCTAAGGTGCGGGGGGAGGTAATCGAGAGCAGCCCGACCCGTGCACCAGCGAGAGTCAGTGCCAGCAGGAGGGGAAGGGGAGGCGAAACTCTTCACCGAAACCTCACAGCTCATAGGGCGGGCAGCACTCAGCTGATGAACTTACGCTCGCAAACTCTAAAGCACTTTTTTTTTCTCCCCCCCTCTCGGCTCAGTGAGATCAGCGAATTAACCAGCATCAAGAAGGAGGACGTGATCTCCACCCTGCAGTACCTGAACCTGATAAACTACTATAAGGTAGGTGACCTAAGAAAACTACTAGGCACTTGGTCTAAACAAAGCTTTAATCAACTGTTTTACAACATGGAGGTCTAGTTGTGTCCTTCACTAGTTCCTGTTAAAGAATGTCCTGCGCAAGCTGGGCCAGTGCCCGAGTATTTATACTCTCCCTGGACAGCGCCACCCGCAGGCCGCTCAGTATTATTTCATAAGTCTTTCTTTCATGAATGACTGATTCATGTCAGTAGGCACCTGGGATGTATTTGAAAAGGGACAGTCTTCTCACCTGCCCTTCTGTGCCGCACTCCTCCCTCCAGCTGCCTGCCAGCGCTACGATCGCCATCGCCCACTCCTGCGGCCGGTTTGAGCGGTGCTGGCGGTCTCCCTCTTGGGCCCAGGAGCCCTGCAGCCTGGGGGAGCGAAAGCAAGGGGTTGCGTGGAGGGTACTGAGCCCCTCACACAGTGTAAGATTCGGATCACAGGTCACACACAGATTACCCAAAGGGTCTTCGGAGTTGCAAGGCTCTTTTATTGAGCTACAGTTTTAAAGCACAATCTGATATTACATATGGTTTCAGTTGAGTATAATAGACATCTTCTCTCTTCTTAGGCAGTCCCTGGGAACCGAGGATGACTTGCTTCCACACTAACAATGAGTTCTCAGGTGACTGATGAGTCCAATGCGGGACCTACAGTCTCTGTCACAGGTGGGGCAGACGGTGGTTGAAGAGGCGGGTGGGTGGGGTGCTTGGGTTGACGGGCGCTCCTTGCGCTTGGCTTCCGCTTGCTCCCGGCGAAGAGACTCGAGGTGTTCGGTGCCTTCCCGAATGCTTCTCCTCCACTTTATGCGGTCTTGGGCCGGGGATTCCCAGGTGTCGGTGGGGATGTTACACTTTTTCATACACATACAACCCGTGACAGTAGAGCGCGATCTACGACTCCTGAAACGGAACGCCACGACCGGACGGGCGGTTGGTTAGATCTCTGATGGAGGTCTCGGGTCAGCGGGTCTCTGCAGCCAGTAACAGCGGTCACTTCTGTTGATTCGTCCCCCTGAGCTGTTGGAGGTGCTGGGCCTGAGCCAGCATTGATTTCCACCTCGCCCCTCGCTGTCTGACTTCCTCTCTCACTGGTCTATATTTATAGTTATTTCGGTGGCCTGGTGTCAATCGTTTGTTCCCCGTCCTATTGTCCAATTACAAGGGAGCGGCTACCTATGACGGCCCCCCTCCCAGCCTCATGATTTCATTGTCCTCCTTGCCTCTGTTCTAAAGGTCTTGTTGCCCTCTTTGTAGACAGCTTGTTTATCCTGCAACTCCTTGCTACATCCCGTATCAGCCCTAGTTATGCCCACTCGAAGGCCTGTTTTTGTGATCTAACCTCGTAATTCAGCTCTCGGTACAACTATTTCTCTGACCTGACTAGAATCTTTCTGTGTCATCAACTGCTGATCTAGGGAACCCGCAACAGACTGTTACTTCTTTCAGTCCACGATTTCTTGCAGCAGAGAGCAGGACAGGCCCAGGCTCCATCCCTGGCCCGTGCTGAGTTAGCTACCCATACCCAGGCTGGCAGGACAGGCTACAAGGAGCCGCAGTTCCCTTGGGTTTGGGCAGGGGGGACTCTCAGCCAGGGTTCCATCTCCTGATCCCTGCCCAGTAACCCCTGCTGGAAAGGGCGTTTGAGTATGTGGGACGATGGGATGAGGATTGGGTCCGCCCGGGCCTTGCTGACGCTCGCCGTCTCGGTTCAGTGAAGAACGCTCCCTCGGGAGGGGTATTGCAGGCCAGCAAGAGTCAGGTCACGAGGAGGGAAGTCCGAATGAGAGTAACGTCGTGAGTTAGAGCCCCCACTCCAGAGTCTCGACCCCCATAATCCAGGCCAACACTCCCAGTGCCAGTACTGAGGGAGCGCCGCACTGTCGGAGGGGCAGTACTGAGGAAGCGCCGCACTGTCGGAGGGGCAGTACTGAGGGAGCGCCGCACGGTCGGAGGGGCAGTACTGAGGGAGCGCCGCACGGTCGGAGGGGCAGTACTGAGGGAGCGCCGCACGGTCAGAGGGGCAGTACTGAGGGAGCGCCGCACTGTCAGAAGGGCAGTACTGAGGGAGCGCCGCACTGTCGGAGGGGCAGTACTGAGGGAGCGCCGCACTGTCGGAGGGGCAGTACTGAGGGAGCGCCGCACTGTCGGCGGGGCAGTACTGAGGTAGCGCCGCACTGTCAGAGGGGCGGTACTGAGGGAGATGAGGGAGAGCCGCACTGTCGGAGGGGCAGTACTGAGGGAGCGCCGCACTGTCGGAGGGGCAGTACTGAGGGAGCGCCGCACTGTCGGAGGTGCAGTGCTGAGGGAGTGCCGCACTGTCGGAGGTGCCGTCTTTCGGATGAGACGTTAAACCGAGGCCCCGTCTGCCCTCTCAGGTGGGTGTAAAAGATCCCACGGCCACTATTGGAAGAAGAGCAGGGGGCGTTCTCCCCGGTGTCCTGGGGCGAATATTTATCCCTCAACCAACATCACTAAAACAGATGATCTGGTCATTATCACATTGCTGTTTGTGGGAGCTTGCTGTGCACAAATTGGCTGCCGCGTTTCCCACATTACAACAGTGACCACACTTCAAAAAAAAAAGTACTTCATTGGCTGTGAAGCACTTGGGCTGTCCTGAGGTGGTGAAATGGGGGAGTACTCTTTGTGTAGTGTTTGTGATGGAATGTGTCGGTGTGCTGGTTAAACCCCGCTGGTGTGATGTTTCAGGGTCAGTACATTCTCACGCTGTCGGAGGACATTGTCGAAGGGCACGAGAAGGCGATGATGAAGAGGCACCTGCGCATAGACTCCAAGTGCTTGCACTTTACACCCAAAGACTGGAGCAAGAGGGGCAAATGGTAACAGCGTGCGACCTGGGACTGTGCAGCGGCAGAGGGAGGGAGAAAGAAACTGGCAGCAGATCAGAGCGCAAGGGCCGAAAGGATGTACAGCATCACCTCCCGCCTCTCCCTCGCTCGCCCTTGTAACACCTGCTCCGCACACGCCGAACTTGCCCTGCTGTTTGTGACCCTCTGAGCTTTCAGTGAACGATCGTTCTCGCCCGTCCCCCGTCCCTCTCTTTCCATGAGAAGGAACCAGTGCGAATGGACGCAAGGACACCTCCAGCATAGCTGGTGCTTCACCCCCGGTCTCCCCCTCCCCAGAGTCACGGCTGAACGGGGAGGCAGCCTGCAATATTCGGCTTTCCCCAGATGCTGGAAATGAATTGAATGGGTTTGGACACTCGCGTTGAACTCCGGCATTTCCTCCTCTCTCTCCCTCTCCCTCTCCCCCTCCTCTCTCTGTCTTCCCCTCCTCTCTCTGTCTTCTCCCCCCCCTCCTCTCTCCCCCTCCCCTCTCTCTGTCTCCTCCTCTCCCCCTACTCTCCCACTCCTCTCCCCCCCTCCTCTCTCTCTTCCCCCCCCCCTCCTCTCTCCCCCCCCCTCCTCTCTCCCCCCCCCCCCTCCTCTCTCTCTTCCCCCCCCCTCCTCTCTCTCTTCCCCCCCCCCCTCCTCTCTCTCTTCCCCCTCCTCTCTCTCTTCCCCCCCCCCCTCCTCTCTCTCTTCCCCCCCCCCCTCCTCTCTCTCTTCCCCCCCCCCTCCTCTCTCTCTTCCCCCCCCCCCCCCTCCTCTCTCTCTTCCCCCCCCCCCCCCCCCTCCTCTCGGCGCTGGAACCACGGTGCCTCGCTCGAATGGCTGTCGGGGGCATCGTGCATCTTCTACAGGATGTCACTGGACGGTGACCAGGGGTGGGGACCCTGGCTGGTTCATTTCTTCTGCCCCCCACCTTTCCTAGCCCAGAGGGGCCGATGTGAATCGCATCACCGGACTCCACTGGTTACTTCACTTTGCATTGTCGTGGGCGTCCAGAGCTGACGATCTGAGGCTACGGCCCGTGCATTGGTGGCGAGCGGGACCCTCTCTGCGTTCACAGAGAGCGCTGGATATCAAAGAGGCGTTGAGCCACACACAGACTCGGGGAGCCCCACTCATGGGCGAAGACGGAGTGTTGATCAAACTTTGACCGAAGGAGCGTCCAGTCCCGTGTGTCGACTGTTCTGCTCGCAAAGTGCTGACGGACCCCAGCGCCACACAGGCCAGCGTCAGGCGATTTCAGGAAGGGGGTCTCGGCAGGCAAACACTGCCCTCCGCGGGAAGGAGTGGGCCGAAGACTTTGAGACAAATTGAAATACATTGGATCCGGACTTCTTTTGGGAACAACCAGGACACTCAACCTATTTAAAGAACTTCAGACATTCAAATAAAGACCCCGTGCTGTACCTGCCCTGGGAGTGTTTGATGGGACAGTGTAGAGAGAGCTTTACTCTGTATCTAAACCGTGCTGTCCCTGCCCTGGGAGTGTTTGATGGGACAGTGTAGAGGGAGCTTTACTCTGTATCTAAACCGTGCTGTCCCTGCCCTGGGAGTGTTTGATGGGACAGTGTAGAGGGAGCTTTACTCTGTATCTAACCCGTGCTGTACCTGCCCTGGGAGTGTTTGATGGGACAGTGTAGAGGGAGCTTTACTCTGTATCTAACCCGTGCTGTCCCTGCCCTGGGAGTGTTTGATGGACAGTGTAGAGGGAGCTTTACTCTGTATCTAACCCGTGCTGTACCTGCCCTGGGAGTGTTTGACGGGACAGTGTAGAGGGAGCTTTACTCTGTATCTAACCCCTGCTGTACCTGCCCTGGGAGTGTTTGGTGGGACAGTGTAGAGGGAGCTTTACTCTGTATCTAACCCGTGCTGTACCTGCCCTGGGAGTGTTTGATGGGACAGTGTAGAGGGAGCTTTACTCTGTATCTAACCCGTGCTGTACCTGCCCTGGGAGTGTTTGATGGGACAGTGTAGAGGGAGCTTTACTCTGTATCTAACCCGTGCTAGGCCCAAATCAAGCAGGGATCCCCCCATCCTCTCTCCCTTCCCCCTCCAAATTGGGATGGCGCCCGAGTGACAGGGTGTCTTTTGGTATGTCTGACTCATAATCACACCAGTGCGGGGGGCGGTAAACTGAGTACCCGCCGTCTGGTGTAAACTTTTAAAATACCAAGAATCGTATTTATATATTAAAGAAAACGTTTTAAGAAGTGACTGCTTCGCAATTGGAAATCTTGACAGGGAGTTGAGTCTCACTGGGGCCCGTGACCGCCCCTCGGTCCTACTCCGTCTGACTATCCAGGGCTCGTATGATGTCTGCTCCTGGGGGCCAGTGGAGGGGGGGCCCGGGCAGACACCGCCACCAACACACTTTACCTAATTGGCAGAATGTGTTTGAGCACTCGCTGGTGGGCGAGTTGCGGGCGGGAGCGAGACCACTCACACACGAGCACGTGTAGGCAAGCCCTGCCTGTCCGATTGGCCTCCCTGCCCCCCACTTCCCGGGCAGGCTCTTGGCAGTCCTCAGTGTGATGCCTGCTGCAGTCCTCAGTGTGATGCCTGCTGCAGTCCTCAGTGTGATGCCTGCTGCAGTCGCATGTCCCCGTGCTGAGTACCTTTCCAGTTGTGTAAGTACTTTCAACACACCTGGAGCTTTGTGTAAATCCCATCCGTGTATCCGTGCC
>NW_028225180.1:89802008-89819092 GCF_052327205.1 Somniosus microcephalus | reverse complement strand
CGGTCCAATCTCTCCTCACGGTCCAATCTCCCTCACGGTCCAATCCCTCCTCACGGTCCAATCCCTCCTCACACGGTCCAATCTCTCCCTCACGGTCCCAATCCCTCCTCACGGTCCAATCTCTCCTCACGGTCCAATCTCCCCTCACGGTCCAATCTCCCCTCACGGTCCAATCCCTCCCCTCACGGTCCAATCTCTCCTCACGGTCCAATCTCCCCTCACGGTCCAATCCCTCTCCCTCACGGTCCAATCTCCCCTCACGGTCCAATCTCTCCTCACGGTCCAATCCCTCCGTCCATCCTCACGGTCCAATCTCCCTCACGGTCCAATCTCCCCTCACGGTCCAATCTCCCCTCACGGTCCAATCTCCTCCTCACGGTCCAATCTCTCCTCACGGTCCAATCTCCCCTCACGGTCCAATCTCCCTCACGGTCCAATCTCCCTCACGGTCCAATCTCCCCTCACGGTCCAATCTCCCTCACGGTCCAATCTCCCCTCACGGTCCAATCTCCCTCACGGTCCAATCTCCCTCACGGTCCAATCTCCCTCACGGTCCAATCTCCCCTCACGGTCCAATCTCCCTCACGGTCCAATCTCCCCTCACGGTCCAATCTCCCCTCACGGTCCAATCTCCCCTCACGGTCCAATCTCTCCCTCACGGTCCAATCTCCCCTCACGGTCCAATCTCTCCTCACGGTCCAATCTCCTCCTCACGGTCCAATCTCCCCTCACGGTCCAATCTCCCCTCACGGTCCAATCTCCCCTCACGGTCCAATCTCTCCTCACGGTCCAATCTCCCCTCACGGTCCAATCTCCCCTCACGGTCCAATCTCCCTCACGGTCCAATCTCTCCTCACGGTCCAATCTCCCTCACGGTCCAATCTCCCTCACGGTCCAATCTCCCCTCACGGTCCAATCTCTCCTCACGGTCCAATCTCCCCTCACGGTCCAATCTCCCCTCACGGTCCAATCTCCCCTCACGGTCCAATCTCTCCTCACGGTCCAATCTCCCCTCACGGTCCAATCTCTCCTCACGGTCCAATCTCCCTCACGGTCCAATCTCCCCTCACGGTCCAATCTCTCCTCACGGTCCAATCTCTCCTCACGGTCCAATCTCTCCTCACGGTCCAATCTCTCCTCACGGTCCAATCTCTCCTCACGGTCCAATCTCTCCTCACGGTCCAATCTCCCCTCACGGTCCAATCTCCCCTCACGGTCCAATCTCTCCTCACGGTCCAATCTCTCCTCACGGTCCAATCTCCCCTCACGGTCCAATCTCCTCCTCACGGTCCAATCTCTCCTCACGGTCCAATCTCTCCTCACGGTCCAATCTCTCCTCACGGTCCAATCTCCTCTCACGGTCCAATCTCCCCTCACGGTCCAATCTCCCCTCACGGTCCACTCTCCCCTCACGGTCCAATCTCTCCTCACGGTCCAATCTCTCCTCACGGTCCAATCTCTCCTCACGGTCCAATCTCTCCTCACGGTCCAATCTCCCCTCACGGTCCAATCTCCCCTCACGGTCCAATCTCCCCTCACGGTCCAATCTCCCCTCACGGTCCAATCTCCCCTCACGGTCCAATCTCCCCTCACGGTCCAATCTCTCCTCACGGTCCAATCTCTCCTCACGGTCCAATCTCCCCTCACGGTCCAATCTCCCCTCACGGTCCAATCTCCCTCACGGTCCAATCTCCCCTCACGGTCCAATCTCCCCTCACGGTCCAATCTCCCCTCACGGTCCAATCTCTCCTCACGGTCCAATCTCTCCTCACGGTCCAATCTCCCCTCACGGTCCAATCTCCCCTCACGGTCCAATCTCTCCTCACGGTCCAATCTCCCCTCACGGTCCAATCTCCCCTCACGGTCCAATCTCCCCTCACGGTCCACTCTCCCCTCACGGTCCACTCTCCCCTCACGGTCCACTCTCCCCTCACGGTCCAATCTCTCCTCACGGTCCAATCTCTCCTCACGGTCCAATCTCTCCTCACGGTCCAATCTCCCCTCACGGTCCAATCTCCCCTCACGGTCCAATCTCCCCTCACGGTCCAATCTCCCCTCACGGTCCAATCTCCCCTCACGGTCCAATCTCCCCTCACGGTCCAATCTCCCCTCACGGTCCAATCTCTCCTCACGGTCCAATCTCCCCTCACGGTCCAATCTCCCCTCACGGTCCAATCTCTCCTCACGGTCCAATCTCTCCTCACGGTCCAATCTCCCCTCACGGTCCAATCTCCCCTCACGGTCCAATCTCCCCTCACGGTCCAATCTCCCCTCACGGTCCAATCTCCCCTCACGGTCCAATCTCTCCTCACGGTCCAATCTCTCCTCACGGTCCAATCTCTCCTCACGGTCCAATCTCCCCTCACGGTCCAATCTCCCCTCACGGTCCAATCTCCCCTCACGGTCCAATCTCTCTTCACGGTCCAATCTCTCCTCACGGTCCAATCTCTCCTCACGGTCCAATCTCCCCTCACGGTCCAATCTCTCCTCACGGTCCAATCTCTCCTCACGGTCCAATCTCTCCTCACGGTCCAATCTCTCCTCACGGTCCAATCTCTCCTCACGGTCCAATCTCCCCTCACGGTCCAATCTCCCCTCACGGTCCAATCTCCCCTCACGGTCCAATCTCCCCTCACGGTCCAATCCCTCCTCACGGTCCAATCCCTCCTCACGGTCCAATCCCTCCTCACGGTCCAATCCCTCCTCACGGTCCAATCCCTCCTCACGATCCAATCCCTCCTCAGTCCAGTTCCCCTCATGAGCTGCGTTTGTCCTCTCCGGGACGGAGGCACACTGGTCAGAAGGTTCCCTCCTTGGTCTGTGACATTAGTTGATCTGAGCTGCGACAACGGTCGGGGCTACAAGAGACCCTGGCTGCCTGGGTTAGAGAGGGGAAAGAAATCAGCGTTGATTCCCAGCTCTTGCACCATTGCCCGTGGTGACTGGACCTGCAGTGACCAGCAGGGAGAAGCAGTCTAGGCCACACTGACCTTTACAGGGTCATTTTTTAAAATTCCTTCTCGGTATGTGGGCGTCACTGGCAAGGCCAGCATTTATTGCCCATCCGTTGTTGCCCCTCGAGAAGGTGGTAGTGAGCCGCCTTCTTGAATCGCTGCAGTCCGTGTGGTGAAGGTACTCCCACAGTGCTGTTAGGGAGGGAGTTCCAGGATTTTGACCCAGCGACAATGAAGGATCGGGCGATATATTTCCAAGTCAGGATGGTGTGTGACTTGGAGGGGAACTTGGAGGTGGTGGTGTTCCCATGCGCCTGCTGCCCTTGTCCTTCTAGGTGGAAGAGGTCGCGGGTTTGGGAGGTGCTGCCGAAGAAGCCTTGGCGAGTTGCTGCAGTGCATCTTGTAGATGGTCCACACTGCAGCCACGGTGCGCCGGTGGTGGAGGGAGTGAATGTTATTTACCAGTGGTGAATGGCAGAGTGAGATTTAATTTCGACATTGCAAATGGCCGAGGTGAAGGTTGTAGCGTTGCCAGTCCGGTCCCGAGAGTGATGCAGACCTGGTTTTGACACTTCCCACGTGGCTCTGACTTGCAATAGGCGACGGTCCCCTTGCTGTTCCTGTTTGATACGAGTTGCAATGCTCGATTTCCAAACCTCTGTTCCTGTTGGTAAATTGGGAAGGGCCCTAACCCGTGACGTGTGGCTCCTTCATGTTCCCAGGTTACGAGCTCTCGAAGGTGGAGGGGAAAACAGGGACGCCGGAGAAGCCATTGTCCGACCTGGGCCTGCTCTCCTACCGCAGCTACTGGTCGCAGACCATCCTGGAGATTCTCATGGAGCTCAAGTCGGAGAACGGAGAGCGGCCGCAGATCACAATCAAGTAAGTTTGGAGTGGATCCCCCGAGGCTCAGTGGGTAGCAATCACTCTCCCTCTCTCTCTCTCTTGCCATGAGTCACAAGGTCGTGGATTTGAGCCCCCACTCCAGAAATTCGAGCCCCATAATCCAGGCCGACACTCCTTATGCCAGTACTGAGGGAGCGCCGCACTGTTGGAGGGGCAGGACTGAGGGAGCGCCGCACTGTCGGAGGGGCAGTACTGAGGGAGTGCCGCACTGTCGGAGTGCCGCACTGTCGGAGGGGCAGTACTGAGGGAGTGCCACACTGTCGGAGTGCCACACTGTCACAGGGGCAGTACTGAGGGAGCGCCGCACCGTCGGAGGGGCAGTACTGAGGGAGTGCCGCACTGTCGGAGGGGCAGTACTGAGGGAGTGCCGCACTGTCGGAGGTGCCGTCTTTCGGATGAGACGTTAAACCGAGGCCCCGTCTGCCCTCTGGTGGACGTTAAAGATCGTATGGCACTATTTCAAAGATGAGATGGGGAGTTCTCCCCGGTGTCCTGGGGCCAATATTTATCCCTCAACCAACATCACTAAAACAGATGATCTGGTCATTATCACATTGCTGTTTGTGGGAGCTTGCTGTGTACAAATTGGTTACTGCGTTTCCCACATTACAACAGTGACCACACTTCAAAAAAAGTATTTCGTTGGCTGTCGGGGGTCGGGAGGGGAAGTTGGCTGATGCAACTGGTTGCGGTGAGTTGGCCAATAGCTCTCCCCGCCCCGGGCAGGCAGGCAGCGCCCCCTGGGTTAGGGAGGAGGAAACCCAGCCAGGGTCTCCGTTCCTGATCACAGGAACAGGAGGAGGCCATTCAGCCCCTCGAGCCTGTTACACAGCAACAGGAGGAGGCCCATTCAGCCCCTCGAGCCTGTTACACAGGAACAGGAGGAGGCCATTCAGCCCCTCGAGCCTGTTACACAGGAACAGGAGGAGGCCCATTCAGCCCCTCGAGCCTGTTACACAGGAACAGGAGGAGGCCATTCAGCCCCTTGAGCCTGTTACACAGGAACAGGAGGAGGCCATTCAGCCCCTCGAGCCTGTTACACAGGAAGAGGAGGCCATTCAGCCCCTCGAGCCTGTTACACAGGAACAGGAGGAGGCCATTCAGCCCCTCGAGCCTGTTACATAGGAACAGGAGGAGGCCATTCAGCCCCTCGAGCCTGTTACACAGGAACAGGAGAGGGCCATTCAGCCCCTCGAGCCTGTTACACCATTCAATCGGATCGCGGATGATCTGTATCTTGACTCCATCCACCTGCCTTGGTTCCATAACCCTCAATACCCTGACCCAACAGAAATCGATCAATCTCAGTTTTGAGATTTCCAATTGACCCCCAGCCTCGACAGCCTTTTTGGGGAGAGAGTTCCAGATTTCCACCACCCTTTGTGTGAAGAAGTGCTTCCTGACATCACCCCTGAACGGCCTGGCTCTAATTTGAAGGTTCTGCCCCCTTGTTCTGGACTCCCCCCACCAGAGGAAATAGTTTCTCTCGATCGAATCCTTTAATCATCTCAAACACCTCGATCAGATCGCCCCTTAATCTTCTAAACTCCAGGGAATACAAGCCCAGTCTGTGCAACCTGTCCTCGGAATTTAACCCTTTTAGCCCCGGTATCGTTCTGGTGAATCTGCGCTGCCCCCCCTCCAAGACCAAGATATCCCTCCTAAGGTGCGGGGGGAGGTAATCGAGAGCAGCCCGACCCGTGCACCAGCGAGAGTCAGTGCCAGCAGGAGGGGAAGGGGAGGCGAAACTCTTCACCGAAACCTCACAGCTCATAGGGCGGGCAGCACTCAGCTGATGAACTTACGCTCGCAAACTCTAAAGCACTTTTTTTTTCTCCCCCCCTCTCGGCTCAGTGAGATCAGCGAATTAACCAGCATCAAGAAGGAGGACGTGATCTCCACCCTGCAGTACCTGAACCTGATAAACTACTATAAGGTAGGTGACCTAAGAAAACTACTAGGCACTTGGTCTAAACAAAGCTTTAATCAACTGTTTTACAACATGGAGGTCTAGTTGTGTCCTTCACTAGTTCCTGTTAAAGAATGTCCTGCGCAAGCTGGGCCAGTGCCCGAGTATTTATACTCTCCCTGGACAGCGCCACCCGCAGGCCGCTCAGTATTATTTCATAAGTCTTTCTTTCATGAATGACTGATTCATGTCAGTAGGCACCTGGGATGTATTTGAAAAGGGACAGTCTTCTCACCTGCCCTTCTGTGCCGCACTCCTCCCTCCAGCTGCCTGCCAGCGCTACGATCGCCATCGCCCACTCCTGCGGCCGGTTTGAGCGGTGCTGGCGGTCTCCCTCTTGGGCCCAGGAGCCCTGCAGCCTGGGGGAGCGAAAGCAAGGGGTTGCGTGGAGGGTACTGAGCCCCTCACACAGTGTAAGATTCGGATCACAGGTCACACACACATTACCCAAAGGGTCTTCGGAGTTGCAAGGCTCTTTTATTGAGCTACAGTTTTAAAGCACAATCTGATATTACATATGGTTTCAGTTGAGTATAATAGACATCTTCTCTCTTCTTAGGCAGTCCCTGGGAACCGAGGATGACTCGCTTCCACACTAACAATGAGTTCTCAGGTGACTGATGAGTCCAATGCGGGACCTACAGTCTCTGTCACAGGTGGGGCAGACGGTGGTTGAAGAGGCGGGTGGGTGGGGTGCTTGGGTTGACGGGCGCTCCTTGCGCTTGGCTTCCGCTTGCTCCCGGCGAAGAGACTCGAGGTGTTCGGTGCCTTCCCGGATGCTTCTCCTCCACTTTATGCGGTCTTGGGCCGGGGATTCCCAGGTGTCGGTGGGGATGTTACACTTTTTCATACACATACAACCCGTGACAGTAGAGCGCGATCTACGACTCCTGAAACGGAACGCCACGACCGGACGGGCGGTTGGTTAGATCTCTGATGGAGGTCTCGGGTCAGCGGGTCTCTGCAGCCAGTAACAGCGGTCACTTCTGTTGATTCGTCCCCCTGAGCTGTTGGAGGTGTTGGGCCTGAGCCAGCATTGATTTCCACCTCGCCCCTCGCTGTCTGACTTCCTCTCTCACTGGTCTATATTTATAGTTATTTCGGTGGCCTGGTGTCAATCGTTTGTTCCCCGTCCTATTGTCCAATTACAAGGGAGCGGCTACCTATGACGGCCCCCCTCCCAGCCTCATGATTTCATTGTCCTCCTTGCCTCTGTTCTAAAGGTCTTGTTGCCCTCTTTGTAGACAGCTTGTTTATCCTGCAACTCCTTGCTACATCCCGTATCAGCCCTAGTTATGCCCACTCGAAGGCCTGTTTTTGTGATCTAACCTCGTAATTCAGCTCTCGGTACAACTATTTCTCTGACCTGACTAGAATCTTTCTGTGTCATCAACTGCTGATCTAGGGAACCCGCAACAGACTGTTACTTCTTTCAGTCCACGATTTCTTGCAGCAGAGAGCAGGACAGGCCCAGGCTCCATCCCTGGCCCGTGCTGAGTTAGCTACCCATACCCAGGCTGGCAGGACAGGCTACAAGGAGCCGCAGTTCCCTTGGGTTTGGGCAGGGGGGACTCTCAGCCAGGGTTCCATCTCCTGATCCCTGCCCAGTAACCCCTGCTGGAAAGGGCGTTTGAGTATGTGGGACGATGGGATGAGGATTGGGTCCGCCCGGGCCTTGCTGACGCTCGCCGTCTCGGTTCAGTGAAGAACGCTCCCTCGGGAGGGGTATTGCAGGCCAGCAAGAGTCAGGTCACGAGGAGGGAAGTCCGAATGAGAGTAACGTCGTGAGTTAGAGCCCCCACTCCAGAGTCTCGACCCCCATAATCCAGGCCAACACTCCCAGTGCCAGTACTGAGGGAGCGCCGCACTGTCGGAGGGGCAGTACTGAGGAAGCGCCGCACTGTCGGAGGGGCAGTACTGAGGGAGCGCCGCACGGTCGGAGGGGCAGTACTGAGGGAGCGCCGCACGGTCAGAGGGGCAGTACTGAGGGAGCGCCGCACTGTCAGAAGGGCAGTACTGAGGGAGCGCCGCACTGTCAGAAGGGCAGTACTGAGGGAGCGCCGCACTGTCGGAGGGGCAGTACTGAGGGAGCGCCGCACTGTCGGAGGGGCAGTACTGAGGGAGCGCCGCACTGTCAGAGGGGCGGTACTGAGGGAGATGAGGGAGAGCCGCACTGTCGGAGGTGCAGTGCTGAGGGAGTGCCGCACTGTCGGAGGTGCCGTCTTTCGGATGAGACGTTAAACCGAGGCCCCGTCTGCCCTCTCAGGTGGGTGTAAAAGATCCCATGGCCACTATTGGAAGAAGAGCAGGGGGAGTTCTCCCCGGTGTCCTGGGGCGAATATTTATCCCTCAACCAACATCACTAAAACAGATGATCTGGTCATTATCACATTGCTGTTTGTGGGAGCTTGCTGTGCACAAATTGGCTGCCGCGTTTCCCACATTACAACAGTGACCACACTTCAAAAAAAAAAGTACTTCATTGGCTGTGAAGCACTTGGGCTGTCCTGAGGTGGTGAAATGGGGGAGTACTCTTTGTGTAGTGTTTGTGATGGAATGTGTCGGTGTGCTGGTTAAACCCCGCTGGTGTGATGTTTCAGGGTCAGTACATTCTCACGCTGTCGGAGGACATTGTCGAAGGGCACGAGAAGGCGATGATGAAGAGGCACCTGCGCATAGACTCCAAGTGCTTGCACTTTACACCCAAAGACTGGAGCAAGAGGGGCAAATGGTAACAGCGTGCGACCTGGGACTGTGCAGCGGCAGAGGGAGGGAGAAAGAAACTGGCAGCAGATCAGAGCGCAAGGGCCGAAAGGATGTACAGCATCACCGCCCGCCTCTCCCTCGCTCGCCCTTGTAACACCTGCTCCGCACACGCCGAACTTGCCCTGCTGTTTGTGACCCTCTGAGCTTTCAGTGAACGATCGTTCTCGCCCGTCCCCCTCTTTCCATGAGAAGGAACCAGTGCGAATGGACGCAAGGACACCTCCAGCATAGCTGGTGCTTCACCCCCGGTCTCCCCCTCCCCAGAGTCACGGCTGAACGGGGAGGCAGCCTGCAATATTCGGCTTTCCCCAGATGCTGGAAATGAATTGAATGGGTTTGGACACTCGCGTTGAACTCCGGCATTTCCTCCTCTCTCTCCCCCTCCCTCTCCCCCTCCTCTCTCCCTCCTCTCTCTCCGTCTCCCCCTCCTCTCTCTCTCTCTCCGTCTCCCCCTCCTCTCTCTCTCTCTCCGTCTCCCCCTCCTCTCTGTCTCCCCCCCTCCCCTCTCTCTCCCCCCCCTCCCCTCTCTCTCTCCCCCCCTCCTCTCTCTCTCCCCCTCCTCTCTGTCTCCTCCTCTCTCCCCCTCCCCTCTCTCTCTTCCCCCCCCCTCCTCTCTCTCTTCCCCCCCCCCCTCCTCTCTCTCTTCCCCCCCCCCCCCCTCTCTCTCTTCCCCCCCCCCCCCTCCTCTCGGCGCTGGAACCACGGTGCCTCGCTCGAATGGCTGTCGGGGGCATCGTGCATCTTCTACAGGATGTCACTGGACGGTGACCAGGGGTGGGGACCCTGGCTGGTTCATTTCTTCTGCCCCCCACCTTTCCTAGCCCAGAGGGGCCGATGTGAATCGCATCACCGGACTCCACTGGTTACTTCACTTTGCATTGTCGTGGGCGTCCAGAGCTGACGATCTGAGGCTACGGCCCGTGCATTGGTGGCGAGCGGGACCCTCTCTGCGTTCACAGAGAGCGCTGGATATCAAAGAGGCGTTGAGCCCCGGTACACACAGACTCGGGGAGCCCCACTCATGGGCGAAGACGGAGTGTTGATCAAACTTTGACCTAAGGAGCGTCCAGTCCCATGTGTCGACTGTTCTGCTCGCAAAGTGCTGACGGACCCCAGCGCCACACAGGCCAGCGTCAGGCGATTTCAGGAAGGGGGTCTCGGCAGGCAAACACTGCCCTCCGCGGGAAGGAGTGGGCCGAAGACTTTGAGACAAATTGAAATACATTGGATCCGGACTTCTTTTGGGAACAACCAGGACACTCAACCTATTTAAAGAACTTCAGACATTCAAATAAAGACCCCGTGCTGTACCTGCCCTGGGAGTGTTTGATGGGACAGTGTAGAGAGAGCTTTACTCTGTATCTAAACCGTGCTGTACCTGCCCTGGGAGTGTTTGATGGGACAGTGTAGAGGGAGCTTTACTCTGTATCTAACCCGTGCTGTGCTGTCCCTGCCCTGGGAGTGTTTGATGGGACAGTGTAGAGGGAGCTTTACTCTGTATCTAACCCGTGCTGTACCTGCCCTGGGAGTGTTTGATGGGACAGTGTAGAGGGAGCTTTACTCTGTATCTAACCCGTGCTGTACCTGCCCTGGGAGTGTTTGATGGGGACAGTGTAGAGGGAGCTTTACTCTGTATCTAACCCGTGCTGTACCTGCCCTGGGAGTGTTTGATGGGACAGTGTAGAGGGAGCTTTACTCTGTATCTAACCCGTGCTGTACCTGCCCTGGGAGTGTTTGATGGGACAGTGTAGAGGGAGCTTTACTCTGTATCTAACCCGTGCTGTACCTGCCCTGGGAGTGTTTGATGGGACAGTGTAGAGGGAGCTTTACTCTGTATCTAACCCGTGCTGTCCCTGCCCTGGGAGTGTTTGATGGGACAGTGTAGAGGGAGCTTTACTCTGTATCTAACCCGTGCTGTACATGCCCTGGGAGTGTTTGACGGGACAGTGTAGAGGGAGCTTTACTCTGTATCTAACCCGTGCTGTACCTGCCCTGGGAGTGTTTGATGGGACCGTGTAGAGGGAGCTTTACTCTGTATCTAACCCGTGCTAGGCCCAAATCAAGCAGGGATCCCCCCATCCTCTCTCCCTTCCCCCTCCAAATTGGGATGGCGCCCGAGTGGCAGGGTGTCTTTTGGTATGTCTGACTCATAATCACACCAGTGCGGGGGGCGGTAAACTGAGTACCCGCCGTCTGGTGTAAACTTTTAAAATACCAAGAATCGTATTTATATATTAAAGAAAACGTTTTAAGAAGTGACTGCTTCGCAATTGGAAATCTTGACAGGGAGTTGAGTCTCACTGGGGCCCGTGACCGCCCCTCGGTCCTACTCCGTCTGACTATCCAGGGCTCGTATGATGTCTGCTCCTGGGGGCCAGTGGAGGGGGGGCCCGGGCAGACACCGCCACCAACACACTTTACCTAATTGGCAGAATGTGTTTGAGCACTCGCTGGTGGGCGAGTTGCGGGCGGGAGCGAGACCACTCACACACGGGCACGTGTAGGCAAGCCCTGCCTGTCCGATTGGCCTCCCTGCCCCCCACTTCCCGGGCAGGCTCTTGGCAGTCCTCAGTGTGATGCCTGCTGCAGTCCTCAGTGTGATGCCTGCTGCAGTCGCATGTCCCCGTGCTGAGTACCTTTCCAGTTGTGTAAGTACTTTCAACACACCTGGAGCTTTCTGTGTAAATCCCATCCGTGTATCCGTGCCAGAGTCGGTGATTCCCTCGAGCTGTATAGGTTTTTTTTTTTGTAATCTGGACTGTAAAGAGTAAATATTAATGTATTATGCTTTGGCTTCCTTGCTCTGATTTTTATTGTAAGAAAGTGATGACTCTCCTAACCGATGGGACTGGTCGCACGGTGACCAGGCCTCCAATATGGGCCATTTCTTCGCGTGTGGATCCCAGACAGTGATTGGTTGCTGTTCAATGTCGGCCGGGGCTCAGTGAGTCTCATTCTCGCCTCAGTTCGAGCCGCACTGTCGGAGGGGCAGTACTGAGGGAGCGCCGCACTACTGAGGGAGCGCCGCACTGTCGGAGGGGCGGTACTGAGGGAGCGCCGCACTGTCGGAGGGGCGGTACCGAGGGAGCGCCGCACTGTCGGAGGGGCGGTACCGAGGGAGCGCCGCACAGTCGGAGGGGCGGTACCGAGGGAGCGCCGCACTGTCGGAGGGGCGGTACCGAGGGAGCGCCGCACTGTCGGAGGGGCGGTACCGAGGGAGCGCCGCACTGTCGGAGGGACGGTACCGAGGGAGCGCCGCACTGGCAGGGGGGGGGGGGGGGGGGGGGGGGGGGGGCGGTACCGAGGGAGCGCCGCACTGTCGGGGGGCGGTACCGAGGGAGAGCCGCACTGGCGGGGGGGGGGGCGGTACCGAGGGAGCGCCGCACTGTCGGAGGGGCGGTACCGAGGGAGCGCCGCACTGTCGGAGGGGCGGTACCGAGGGAGCGCCGCACTGTCGGAGGGGCGGTACCGAGGGAGCGCCGCACTGTCGGAGGTCCCGTCTTTCAGATGAGACGTTAAACCGAGGCCCCGTCTGCTCTCTCAGTTGGATGTAAAAGATCCCACGGCCACTATTAGAAGAAGACATGGGGAAGTTCTCCCCGGTTTGCACAGAGTCGTCCCTTTGAACCTGTGCCTAGAAACAGATGCAGGTTTTAACACCCAAATAATAAAGACGTGATAGAAAAAAACCTGTTTATTTCTGATTGAAGGGGACGCAGACAGCACAAGAGAGCTTCCGGAGCGACTTGAGTCTTGATGTCCGGTGAGCAGAACGAGGAAGATCTTGTATCTCCGCCCCAAGTTACTGGCTCTATCCCGGCCCCACAAAAAGCACTTGTAAGTGGCGGCTGGTGATGGGGTGCAGTGTCTCCCTCACCTCACTGCTGTCTGCTCACTGATCTTCCACCGGGGCGTGAAGCTGCAAAATACAATACAGCCCCCACCACTTGAAACAACACGTGTCAAACCCTCAGTCGCTTCTATCAACAAGTTGCAGTTACACAGCGACTAACGTAGTAAAACGTCCCCTTCACAGGAGCGTAAATCAGACAAAAATGTGAGACGAGATATTAGGGCAGGTGACCAAAAGCTTGGTCAAAGAGGTCGGTTTTAAGGAGCGTCTTAAAGGAGGAGAGGTGGAGAGGTTTAGGGAGGGAATTCCAGAGCTCGGGGCCCAGGGGCTGAAGGCACGGCCGTCAATGGTGGAGCGATGGAAATCGGGGGATGCGCAAGAGGCCAGATTTCTTTTTTTATTAAACTAATATACAGCGTTACACCGGCCCTCGCGCAGAGAGGGTAAATGGCGCTCACACGAACCCCGTCCGCAATACACGGTGGGGAACTAGTGGGGCAGGAAAAGGAGGGCCATTCGTAAACTGAAACTGCGACAATTAAACTCAATGGTCAGCAGACGGTGAGCAGCCACCTAGTGGCGCTGAGCGGGGACGGTACAGGTTCCAACGAACCGCGCCACGGGGGAAAGATCATCGCTCTCTTCACACTCCCAACACCGGGTAATTGCACCGTTCGGGGTGGGACTGAGCAGAAAAGGCCAAGGCTCCATCCCCGGCCTGTGCTGGGTTCGCTGGGCAGCAGGTTGGGGTCTACATTGGGCCTCTGGGATGGAGCGAGGGTGGCGGGGGGCGGGGGCGGGCTTGTCAGCCAAGGATCCAGCTGTTCAGTGACAGGAACAGGCCCATTACAGCCCCTCGAGCCTGTTACACAGGAACAGGAGGAGGCCATTCAGCCCCTCAAGCCTGTTACACAGGAACAAGAGGAGGCCATTCAGCTCCTCGAGCCTGTTACACAGGAACATGAGGAGGCCATTCAGCCCCTCAAGCCTGTTACACAGGAACAAGAGGAGGCCATTCAGCTCCTCGAGCCTGTTACACAGGAACATGAGGAGGCCATTCAGCCCCTCGAGTCTGTTACACAGGAACAGGAGGCGACCATTCAGCCCCCTTGAGCCTGTTACACAGGAACAGGAGGCCATTCAGCCCCTCGAGTCTGTTACACAGGAACAGGAGGCGGCCATTCAGCCCCCTTGAGCCTGTTACACAGGAACAGGAGGAGGCCATTCAGACTGTTCAGCCAGTCAATTAGATCGCGGCTGATCTGTATCTTAACTCCATTTACCCGCCTTGGTTCCGGAACCCTTAATACCCTCGCCCAACAAAAACCTATCAACCTCAGTTTTGAAATCTCCAATTGACCCCCAGCCTCACAGCTCTTTGGGGGCGAGAGTTCCAGATTTCCACCGCCCTTTGTGTGAAGAAGTGCTTCCTGACATCACCCCTGAACGGCCTGGCTCTAATTTGAAGGTTCTGCCCCCTTGTTCTGGACTCCCCCCACCAGAGGAAATAGTTTCTCTCTCTCGACCCGATCGAATCCTTTAATCATCTCAAACACCTCGATTAGATCACCCCTTAATCTTCTACACTATTGAGTAGACTGGGCCTATATTCTCTAGAGTTTAGAAGAATGAGAGGTGATCTCATTGAAACATACAAAATTGTTACAGGGCTTGACAGGGTAGATGCTGAGAGGCTGTTTCCCCCTGGCTGGGGAGTCTAGAACCAGGGGTCACAGTCTCAGGATAAGGGGTCGGCCATTCAGGACTGAGATGAGGAGGAATTTCTTCACTCAGAGGGCGGTGAATCTTTGGAATTCTCTGCCCCAGAGGGCTGTGGAGGCTCAGTCGTTGAGAATATTCAAGGCTGAGATCGATAGATTTTTGGACTCTGGGGGAATCGAGGGATATGGGGATCGGGCGGGAAAGTGGTGTGGAGGTCGATGATCAGCCGTGATCTCATTGAATGGCGGAGCAGGCTCGAGGGGCCGAATGGCTGATTCCTGCTCCGAGTTCTTATCTCGAGGGAATACAAGCCCAGTCTGTGCAACCTGCGCTCGTAATTTAACCCTTTTAGCCCCGGTATCGTTCTGGTGAATCTGCGCTGCCCCCCTCCAAGGCCGATATATCCTTCCCGAGGTGCGGGGCCCAGAACTGAACACAGTGACTCCAAGATGGGGGTCAGTGGAGCGGGAAAAGTTTAAAAGGGAGAGAAAATAAATATACTCACAGCTTCCGCGATCTGCGGCCAGGTCATCGCCATGACGACGCTGTCATCTGCTGTCGGAGGAGTCTCGAGGTTCCAGTACGTTAGCGAGGAAAAAGCCGATTTAATTCTCACCGTTCGGTCCTGCAATTTACAGCAAAGGTTTTCAGGTGTTGTCTAACGCCGCTTAGATTATTCTTAGTGTTTTTGGGACATTTGTTCCTCTATCCGTTCGTGGCTCACCCTCCTGCCCATCTTAGTTAACCTACCCATCGCCAAGGAACAGGTGCTTCTGCCCATCAACCTCCACAGGTGGGTAACACAATCTCTCTCGCCTGAGTTCGAGCCCCACTCCACAGACTCCAGCCCCATAATCCAGTCCGACACTCCCCGGTGTCAGTGCCGAGGGAGCGCCGCACTGTCGGAGGGGCGGTACCGAGGGAGCGCCGCACTGTCGGAGGGGCGGTACCGAGGGAGCGCCGCACTGTCGGAGGGGCGGTACCGAGGGAGCGCCGCACTGTCGGTGCCAAGGGAGCGCCGCACTGTCGGAGGGGCCGTCTTTTTAGATGAGACTTTAACCGAGGCCCCGTCTGCTCTCTCAGGTGGATATAAAAGATCCCACAGCCACTATTGGAAGAAGAACAGGGGAGTTCTCCCCAGTGTCCTGGCGTCAATATTTAGAGTTAGGAAGGAAGGAAGGGGGTGGGGGGGGTGCGGGGATCAGCCAGGGTTCCTGCTCCTGATCACCATCCAGTGAGTCCCCTTGAAAAGTGCGAGTAGACAGGATTTACAATACCTGCCAGGGTCAAATAGCCCGCCTCCACTCACACGTGACAAATGGTTCGCTGCAGTGAAGGAATGGAGGGCGCCAAACGCGTCGGAACCCCGTGCTCCAGCAAGAAACCGGGGTGGGGGAGGTGGAAATTAGTTGGGGAATAGGGGAGCACGAATCCCCTCGCACCACTAGGTGACGCCACCGCTCACTCAGCCGGCGCGCGCTGCACACGTCCCCACATCAGTAGGACGACTCCTCACTCACCTCCTCCTCCGAGCACGGCTTGTGGTCCTCCTTCAGAACGAGCCCGACGTATCCCGGAGGCACAGGGAGATCCTGACCTCGCAGGGCCCGGCCCCGATAGGACACCAGCATCTCTGAAAGAAATCAGCTGCTGTTAAGTGCTGGAACCACTTCCCCAAATCCTGCCCCCCTCCGCTCCCGAAGGCACCCAATCTTGCTGGTCCCTTGGAAGAGCCAATAGCGGTCAGGGTTCCTGCTCCTGATCAGTGTCTGCCATGACTCAGTGGGTAGCACACTCTCACCTCCGAGTCAGAAGGTCAAGGGTTAGAGTCCCACTCCAGAGACTCGAGCACCATAATCCAGACTGACACTCCCCGCTGCCACTACTGAGGGAGCGCCGCGCTGTCGCAGGGGCGGTACTGAGGGAGCGCCGCGCTGTCGCAGGGGCGGTACTGAGGGAGCGCCGCGCTGTCGCAGGGGCGGTACTGAGGGAGCGCCGCGCTGTCGCAGGGGCGGTACTGAGGGAGCGCCGCGCTGTCGCAGGGGCGGTACTGAGGGAGCGCCGCGCTGTCGCAGGGGCGGTACTGAGGGAGCGCCGCGCTGTCGCAGGGGCGGTACTGAGGGAGCGCCGCGCTGTCGCAGGGGCGGTACTGAGGGAGCGCCGCGCTGTCGCAGGGGCGGTACTGAGGGAGCGCCGCGCTGTCGCAGGGGCGGTACTGAGGGAGCGCCGCGCTGTCGCAGGGGCGGTACTGAGGGAGCGCCGCGCTGTCGCAGGGCGGTAGAGGAGCGCCTGAGGAGCGCCGCGCTGTCGCAGGGCGTACTGAGGGAGCGCCGCGCTGTCGCAGGGGCGGTACTGAGGAGCGCCGCGCTGTCGCAGGCGGTACTGAGGAGCGCCGCGCTGTCGCAGGGGCGGTACTGAGGGAGCGCCGCGCTGTCGCAGGGGCGGTACTGAGGGAGCGCCGCGCTGTCGCAGGGCGGTACTGAGGGAGCGCCGCGCTGTCGCAGGGCGGTACTGAGGGAGCGCCGCTGTCGCAGGGGGTACTGAGGGAGCGCCGCACTGTCGGAGGTCGTACTGAGGGAGGCCGCGCTGTCGCAGGGGCGGTACTGAGGGAGGCCGCGCTGTCGCAGGGCGGTACTGAGGGAGGGCCGCGCTGTCGAGGGCGGTACTGAGGGAGGCCGCGCTGTCGGAGGGGCGGTACTGAGGGAGGGCCGCGCTGTCGCAGGGGCGGTACTGAGGGAGCGCCGCGCTGTCGCAGGGGCGGTACTGAGGGAGCGCCGCGCTGTCGCAGGGGCGGTACTGAGGGAGCACCGCACTGTCGGAGGGGCCGTCTTTTTAGATGAGACTTTAACCGAGGCCCCGTCTGCTCTCTCAGGTGGATGTAAAAGATCCCACGGCCACTATTGGAAGAAGAGCA
>NW_028225180.1:89745398-89801508 GCF_052327205.1 Somniosus microcephalus | reverse complement strand
CCTCTCCCCTCCTCATCCCCCCCCTCACCTCATCCCCCCCTCTCCCCCATCCTCATCCCCCCCCTCTCCCCCTCCTCATCCCCCCCCGTCTCTCCCCCTCCCATGCCACCCACCCCTCTCCCCCACCTCATCAGCCCCCCCCGCTCCCCCAGCTCATCCCCCCCCTCTCCCCCACCGACATCCCCCCCCACCTCCCCCCCTCTCCCCCTCCGCATCACCCCCTCCGCCTCACCCCCTCCTCAGCCCCCCACGCCCCTCCTCATCCCCCTCCCAGCTCCCCACCGCCTCCCCCGCCCCCGCCTCATCCCCCTCCACCCCCTCCTCATCCCCCTCCCCCTCCTCATCTCCCCTCCCCTCCTCTCCCCCCACTCCCCTCCTCATCCCCCTCCCCCTCCTCATCCCCCCTCCCCCTCCTCCCCCTCCCCCTCCTCATCCCCCTCCCTCCTCTCCTCCCCCCCCTCCCCCTCCTCATCCCCCCTCCTCCTCCTCCCTCCCCTCCCCCTCCTCATCCCCCCTCCCCCTCCTCTCACCCCCTCCTCCTCCTCCCCCTCCTCATCCCTCCTTCCTCCTCATCCCTCTCCCTCCCTCCTCCTCATCCCTCTCCCTCCCTCCTCCTCATCACTCTCCCTCCCCTCCTCATCCCCTCATCCCTCTCCCCTCCTCATCCTCTCCCTCCTCCTCATCCCTCTCCCTCTCCCCCCTCCTCTCCCTCCCTCCCTCCATCCCTCCTCCCATCCCTCTCCCTCCTCCTCCCCTCATCCCTCCCTCCCTCCTCCCTCTCCCTCCTCCCTCCCTCCTCCCTCTCCTCCTCTCCCTCCCTCCTCCCCCTCCCTCCTCCTCATCCCTCCCCTCCTCCCTCTCCTCCTCATCCTCCCTCTCCTCCTCATCCCTCCCTCCTCCTCTCCTCCCTCTCCTCCTCATCCCTCCCTCCTCCTCTCCTCCTCATCCCTCTCACCCTCCTCCCCTCATCCCTCTCCTCCTCCTCCCTCTCCCTCCCCCTCCTCCCTCTCCCTCTCCTCCCCCTCATCCCTCTCCTCCTCCTCCCCCTCTCCTCCCTCTCCTCCTCATCCCTCCTCCTCCCTCTCCTCCTCCTCCTCCCTCCTCCCTCTCCTCCTCCTCCCTCTCCTCCTCCTCCCTCTCCTCCCTCCCTCTCCCTCCTCCCTCTCCCTCTCCTCCCCTCCCTCCTCCCTCCCTCCTCCTCCTCTCCTCTCCCTCCTCATCCCTCTCCCTCCTCATCCCTCTCCCTCCTCATCCTCTCCCTCCTCATCCCTCTCCCTCCTCCTCCTCATCCCTCTCCCTCCCTCCTCCTCATCCCTCCCTCCTCCTCCTCCCTCTCCTCCTCCTCTCCCTCCCTCCTCCTCATCCCTCCCTCCTCCTCCCTCTCCCTCCCTCCTCCTCATCCCTCTCCCTCCCTCCTCCTCATCCCTCTCCCTCCTCCTCCTCATCCCTCTCCCTCCCTCCTCCTCATCCCTCTCCCTCCCTCCTCCTCATCCCTCTCCTCCCTCCTCCTCATCCCTCTCCTCCTCCTCATCCCTCTCCCTCCCTCCTCCTCATCCCTCTCCCTCCCTCCTCCTCATCCCTCTCCCTCCCTCCTCCTCATCCCTCTCCCTCCCTCCTCCTCATCCCTCTCTCCTCCTCATCCCTCTCCTCCCTCCTCCTCATCCCTCTCCCTCCCTCCTCCTCATCCCTCTCCCTCCCTCCTCCTCATCCCTCCCTCCTCCTCATCCCTCTCCCTCCCTCCTCCTCATCCCTCTCCCTCCCTCCTCCTCATCCCTCTCTCCTCCTCATCCCTCTCCCTCCCTCCTCCTCATCCCTCTCGCCTCCTCATCCTCTCCCTCCCTCCTGCTCATCCCTCTCCCCCCCTCCTCCTCATCCCTCTCCCCCCCTCCTCCTCATCCCTCTCTCCCCCTCCTCCTCATCCCTCTCCCCCCCTCCTCCTCATCCCTCTCCCCCCCTCCCTCCTCATCCCTCTCCCCCCCTCCTCCTCATCCCTCTCCCCCCCTCCTCCTCATCCCTCTCCCCCCCCTCCTCCTCATCCCTCTCCCTCCCTCCTCCTCATCCCTCTCCCTCCCTCCTCATCCCTCTCCCTCCTCCTCATCCCTCTCCCTCCCTCCTCCTCATCCCTCTCCCTCCCTCCTCCTCATCCTCTCCCTCCCTCCTCCTCATCCCTCTCCCTCCCTCCTCCTCATCCCTCTCCCTCCCTCCTCCTCATCCCTCTCTCCTCCTCATCCCTCCCTCCTCCTCCCTCCTCCCTCCTCCCTCCCTCCTCCTCCCTCCTCCCTCCTCCCTCCCTCCTCCCTCCCTCCTCCTCCTCCCTCCCTCCTCCCTCCTCCTCCCTCCCTCCTCCCTCTCCTCCTCCTCCTCCTCCCTCCCTCCTCCTCCTCATCCCCCTCCTCCCTCCTCCTCCTCATCCCTCCTCCCTCCTCCTCCTCCTCATCCCTCCCTCCTCCCTCCTCCTCCTCATCCCTCCCTCCTCCCTCCTCCTCCTCATCCCTCCCTCCTCCCTCCCTCCTCCTCATCCCTCCCTCCTCCCTCCTCCTCCTCATCCCTCCTCCTCCCTCCTCCCTCATCCCTCCCTCCTCCCTCCTCCTCCTCATCCTCCCTCCTCCCTCCTCCTCCTCATCCTCTCCCCCTCCTCCTCCCTCCCTCCTCCTCCCTCCCTCCCTCCCTCCTCCCTCCCTCCCTCCTCCTCCTCATCCCTCCCTCCTCCTCCTCCCCTCCTCCTCCTCATCCCTCCCTCCTCCCTCCTCCTCCCTCCTCCCTCCCTCCTCCCTCCTCCCTCCCCCTCCTCCCTCCTCCCTCCCTCCTCCCTCCTCCCTCCCCTCCTCCTCCCTCCTCCCTCCTCCTTCCTCCCTCCCCTCCTCCTCCCTCCCTCCCCCTCCCTCCTCCTCCCTCCTCCTCCTCCCTCCTCCCTCCTCCTCCCTCCTCCTCCCTCCCTCCCCCTCCTCCCTCCCTCCCCCTCCTCCTCCCTCCTCCCCTCCCTCCTCCTCCCTCCTCCTCCCTCCCTCCCCCTCCCTCCTCCTCCCTCCTCCTCCCTCCCTCCCCCTCCCTCCTCCTCCTCCCTCCCTCCTCCTCCCTCCCTCCTCCTCCCTCCCTCCCCCTCCCTCCCCCTCCCTCCTCCTCCCTCCCTCCCTCCTCCCTCCCTCCCCCTCCCTCCTCCTCCCTCCTTCCTCCTCCCTCCCTCCTCCTCCCTCCCTCCCCCTCCCTCCTCCTCCCTCCCCCTCCCTCCTCCTCCCTCCCTCCCCCTCCCTCCTCCTCCCTCCCTCCCCCTCCCTCCTCCTCCCTCCCTCCCCCTCCCTCCTCCTCCTCCCGCCTCCTCCTCCGCCTCGCCACTCTCCCTCCCGCCTCACCTCACCACCAGAAGTCGAAAGCAGGAAGTGTGTGGCGCGGCCGCGCTGCTCTCTGGGAGTTGTAGTTCCCGGCGGGTTGCCGGGGTGACGCGGCCTAGCTGACAGGCTGAGCGCCTGCGGCCTGCTGCCGCACCCAGGGGGAGCGGGATGAACAGCTCAGCAATGACCTGGAAGGGCAGCAGTTATTTAATCTGCAGTCCCTGGGGGTTGGGGTGGTGGGAGATCCAGAGAGGGCGGTGGGCGAGGGTCAGCCGCTGGGGTCGAGGGTCACCCATGCCAATGGCCGCGCGGCGACGGAGCCCAGAGTTGCTTCCACTCGCCGCCCGTCCCCCCAAAGAAACCCGCGCCATCTCCGCCTTTTCTAAGAATTCGGAGCAGGAGGAGGCCATTCGGCCCCTCACACCGTGCCGGCTCTTTGAGAGAGGCATCCGATGAATCCCCCTCACCACCCGCTCGTTCCCCACAGCCCTGCCCCACACCCACTAACCTCTCTCCAATAATCCTTTGTCCCACATCCTCGGTCCCAATCCACTCCCCCTCTCCCCAATCTCACTCCCCCTCTCCCCAATCTCACTCCCCCCTCCCCAATCTCACTCCCCCCTCCCCAATCTCACTCCCCCTCCCCAATCTCACTCCCCCTCTCCCCAATCTCACTCCCCCCTCCCCATTCCACTCCCCCTCTCCCCAATCTCACTCCTCCTCTCCCCAATCTCACACCCTCTCTCCCCCAATCCCACTCCCCCTCTCCCCAATCTCACTCCCCCTCTCCCCAATCTCACTCCCCCCTCCCCAATCTCACTCCCCCTCCCCAATCTCACTCCCCCTCTCCCCAATCTCACTCCCCTCTCCCCAATCTCACTCCCCCCTCCCCAATTCCACTCCCCCTCTCCCCAATCTCACTCCTCCTCTCCCCAATCTCACACCCTCTCTGCCCCAATCTCACTCCCCCTCTCCCCAATCTCACACCCTCTCTCCCCAATCTCACACCCTCTCTCCCCGATCTCACTCCCCCTCTCCCCGATCTCACTCCCCCTCTCCCCGATCTCACTCCCCCTCTCCCCCATCTCACTCCCCCTCTCCCCCATCTCACTCCCCCACTCCCCAATCTCACTCCCCACTCCCCAATCTCACTCCCCCCTCTCCCCAATCACACACCCCTCTCCCCAATCACACACCCCTCTCCCCAATCACACACCCCTCTCCCCAATCACACTCCCCATCTCCCCAATCTCACTCCCCCTCTCCCAATCACACACCCCTCTCCCCAATCTCACTCCCCCCTCCCCAATCCCACTCCCCCTCTCCCCAATCTCACTCCCCCTCTCCCCAATCTCACTCCCCCCCTCCCCAATCTCACTCCCCACTCCCCAATCTCACTCCCCCCTCTCCCCAATCTCACTCCCCCTCTCCCCAATCTCACTCCCCCTCTCCCAATCTCACTCCCCCCTCCCCAATCCCACTCCCCCCCTCCCCAATCCCACTCCCCCCTCCCCAATCCCCCTCTCCCCAATCTCACTCCCCCCCCTCCCCAATCTCACTACCCCCTCCCAATCCCCCTCTCCCCAATCCCACTCCCCCTCTCCCCAATCCCTCTCCCCAATCCCACTCCCCCCTCTCCCCAATCCCACTCCCCCTCTCCCAATCTCACTCCCCCTCTCCCCAATCTCACTCCCCATCTCCCCAATCTCTCTCCCCAATCTCACTCCCCACTCCCCAATCTCACTCCCCACTCTCACTCATCCTCTCCCCAATCCCACTCCCCCCTCCCCAATCCCACTCCCCCTCTCCCCAATCCCACTCCCCAATCTCACTCCCCCTCGCCCCAATCTCACTCCCCCTCGCCCCAATCTCACTCCCCCTCGCCCCAATCTCACTCCCCCTCGCCCCAATCTCACTCCCCCTCGCCCCAATCTCACTCCCCCTCGCCCCAGTCTCACACCCTCTCTCCCCGATCTCACACCCTCTCTCCCCGATCTCACTCCCCCCTCTCCCCGATCTCACTCCCCCTCTCCCCGATCTCACTCCCCCTCTCCCCGATCTCACTCCCCCTCTCCCCGATCTCACTCCCCTCTCCCCGATCTCACTCCCCCTCTCCCCGATCTCACTCCCCCTCTCCCCGATCTCACTCCCCCTCTCCCCCATCTCACTCCCCCTCTCCCCCATCTCACTCCCCCTCTCCCCATCTCACTCCCCCTCTCCCCATCTCACTCCCCCTCTCCCCAATCTCACTCCCCCTCTCCCCAATCTCACTCCCCCTCTCCCCCACTCTCACTCCCCCCCCTCTCCCCCCAATCACACACCCCTCTCCCTAATCACACACCCCTCTCCCCAATCACACACCCCTCTCCCCAATCACACACCCCTCTCCCAATCACACACCCCTCTCCCCAATCTCACTCCCCCTCTCCCCAATCACACACCCCTCTCCCCAATCTCACTCCCCCCTCCCCAATCCCACTCCCCCTCTCCCCAATCTCACTCCCCCTCTCCCCAATCTCACTCCCCCCTCTCCCCAATCTCACTCCCCCTCTCCCCAATCTCACTCCCCCTCCCCAATCTCACTCCCCACTCCCCAATCTCACTCCCTCTCCCCAATCTCACTCCCCCTCTCCCAATCTCACTCCCCCTCTCCCCAATCTCACTCCCCCTCTCCCCAATCTCACTCCCCCTCTCCCCAATCTCACTCCCCCCTCGCCAATCCCACTCCCCCCCTCCCCAATCCCACTCCCCCCTCCCCAATCCCCCTCTCCCCAATCTCACTCCCCCCTCCCCAATCTCACTCCCCCCTCCCCAATCCCACTCCCCTCTCCCCAATCCCACTCCCCCTCTCCCCAATCCCACTCCCCCTCTCCCCAATCCCACTCCCCCTCTCCCCAATCCCACTCCCCCTCTCCCCAATCCCACTCCCCTCTCCCCAATCCCACTCCCCTCTCCCCAATCTCACTCCCCCTCTCCCCAATCTCACTCCCCCTCTCCCCAATCTCACTCCCCATCTCCCAATCTCACTCCCCACTCCCCAATCTCACTCCCACTCTCACTCATCCTCTCCCCAATCCCACTCCCCCTCCCCAATCCCACTCCCCCTCTCCCCAATCCCACTCCCCAATCTCACTCCCCCTCGCCCCAATCTCACTCCCCCTCGCCCCAATCTCACTCCCCACTCCCCAATCTCACTCCCCACTCTCACTCATCCTCTCCCCAATCCCACTCCCCCTCCCCAATCCACTCCCCCTCTCCCCAATCCCACTCCCCAATCTCACTCCCCCTCGCCCCAATCTCACTCCCCCTCGCCCCAATCTCACTCCCCCTCTCCCCAAGCTCACTCCCCCTCTCCCCCAATCTCACTCCCCCTCACCCAATCTCACTCCCCCTCGCCCCAATCTCACTCCCCCTCGCCCCAATCTCACTCCCCCTCGCCCCAATCTCACTCCCCCTCGCCCCAATCTCACTCCCCAATCTCACTCCCCCTCTCCCCAATCTCACTCCCCCTCCCCAATCCCAATCTCACTCCCCCTCTCCCCAATCCAATCTCACTCCCCCTCTCCCCAATCCCAATCTCACTCCCCCTCTCCCCATCTCACTCCCCCCTCTCCACAATCTCACTCCCCCTCTCCCCAATCTCAATCTCACTCCCCCTCTCCCCAATCTCAATCTCACTCCCCCTCTCCCCAATCTCAATCTCACTCCCCCTCTCCCCAATCTCAATCTCTCTCCCCAATCTCAATCTCACTCCCCCTCTCCCCAATCTCAATCTCTCTCCCCAATCTCAATCTCACTCCCCCTCTCCCCAATCTCAATCTCACTCCCCCTCTCCCCATCTCAATCTCACTCCCCCTCTCCCCAATCTCACTCCCCCTCTCCCCAATCTCACTCCCCCTCTCCCCAATCTCACTCCCCCCCCTCTCCCCAATCTCACCTCCCCCCTCCTCCCCAATCTCACTCCCCTCTCCCCAATCACACTCCCCTCTCCCCAATCACACTCCCCTCTCCCCAATCTCACTCCCCCTCTCCCCAATCACACTCACCCTCTCCCCAATCACACTCCCCTCTCCCCAATCTCACTCCCCCTCTCCCCAGTCACACTCCCCCCTCTCCCCAATCCCACTCCCCCTCTCCCCAATCTCACTCCCCCTCTCCCCAATCTCACTCCCCTCTCCCCCAATCTCAATCTCTCTCCCCAATCTCAATCTCACTCCCCCTCTCCCCCATCTCAATCTCACTCCCCCTCTCCCCCATCTCAATCTCACTCGCGCTCTCCCAATCTCACTCCCCCTCTCCCCAATCTCAATCTCACTCCCCCTCTCCCCAATCTCAATCTCACTCCCCCTCTCCCCAATCTCAATCTCACTCCCCATCTCCCAATCTCAATCTCACTCCCCTCTCCCCAATCTCAATCTCACTCCCCCTCTCCCCAATCTCAATCTCACTCCCCCTCTCCCCAATCTCAATCTCACTCCCCCTCTCCCCCAATCTCAATCTCACTCCCCCTCTCCCAATCTCACTCCCCCCTCGCCCAATCTCAATCTCACTCCCCCTCGCCCAATCTCAATCTCACTCCCCCTCTCCCCAATCTCAATCTCACTCCCCCTCTCCCCAATCTCAATCTCACTCCCCCTCTCCCCAATCTCAATCTCACTCCCCCTCTCCCCAATCTCAATCTCACTCCCCCTCTCCCCAATCTCAATCTCACTCCCCCTCTCCCCAATCTCAATCTCACTCCCCCCCTCTCCCCAATCTCAATCTCACTCCCCCTCTCCCCAATCTCAATCTCACTCCCCCTCTCCCCAATCTCAATCTCACTCCCCCTCTCCCCAATCTCAATCTCACTCCCCCTCTCCCCAATCTCAATCTCACTCCCCCTCTCCCCAATCTCAATCTCACTCCCCCTCTCCCCAATCTCAATCTCACTCCCCCTCTCCCCAATCTCAATCTCACTCCCCCTCTCCCAATCTCAATCTCACTCCCCCTCTCCCCAATCTCAATCTCACTCCCCCTCTCCCCAATCTCAATCTCACTCCCCCTCTCCCCCAATCTCAATCTCACTCCCCCTCTCCCCAATCTCAATCTCACTCCCCCTCTCCCCAATCTCAATCTCACTCCCCCTCTCCCCAATCTCAATCTCACTCCCCCTCTCCCCAATCTCAATCTCACTCCCCCTCTCCCCAATCTCACTCCCCCTCTCCCCAATCTCACTCCCCCCTCTCCCCAATCTCACTCCCCCTCTCCCCAATCTCACTCCCCCTCTCCCCAATCTCACTCCCCCTCTCCCCAATCTCACTCCCCCTCTCCCCAATCTCACTCCCCCTCTCCCCAATCTCACTCCCCTCTCCCCAATCTCACTCCCCCTCTCCCCAATCTCACTCCCCTCTCCCCAATCTCACTCCCCCCTCTCCCTCCCCCTCTCACTCCCCCTCTCCTCCCCCTCTCACTCCCCCTCTCCCAATCTCACTCCCCCTCTCCCCAATCTCACTCCCCCTCTCCCAATCTCACTCCCCCTCTCCCCAATCTCACTCCCCCTCTCCCCAATCTCACTCCCCCTCTCCCCAATCTCACTCCCCTCTCCCCAATCTCACTCCCCCTCTCCCCAATCTCACTCCCCCTCTCCCCAATCTCACTCCCCCTCTCCCCAATCTCACTCCCCCTCTCCCCAATCTCACTCCCCCTCTCCCCAATCTCACTCCCCCTCTCCCCAATCTCACTCCCCCTCTCCCCAATCTCACTCCCCCTCTCCCCAATCTCACTCCCCCTCTCCCCAATCTCACTCCCCCTCTCCCCAATCTCACTCCCCCTCTCCCCAATCTCACTCCCCCTCTCCCCAATCTCACTCCCCCTCTCCCCAATCTCACTCCCCCTCTCCCCAATCTCACTCCCCCTCTCCCAATCTCACTCCCCCGCTCCCCAATCTCACTCCCCCTCTCCCCAATCTCACTCCCCCTCTCCCCAATCTCACTCCCCCTCTCCCCAATCTCACACCCCCTCTCCCCAATCTCACTCCCCCTCTCCCAATCTCACACCCCCTCTCCCCAATCTCACACCCCCCTCTCCCAATCTCACTCCCCCTCTCCCCAATCTCACTCCCCCTCTCCCCAATCTCACACCCTCCCCAATCTCACACCCTCTCTCCCCAATCTCACACCCTCTCTCCCCAATCTCACACCCTCTCTCCCCAATCTCACACCCTCTCTCCCCAATCTCACACCCTCTCTCCCCAATCTCACACCCTCTCTCCCCAATCTCACACCCTCTCCCCAATCTCACACCCTCTCTCCCCAATCTCACTCCCCCTCTCCCCAATCTCACTCCCACCCTCCCCATCCCACTCCCCCTCCCCATCCCACTCCCCCTCCCCCTCCCCCCAATCTCACTCCCCCCAATCTCACTCCCCCCAATCTCACACCCTCTCTCCCAATCTCACACCCTCTCTCCCCAATCTCACACCCTCTCTCCCCAATCTCACACCCTCTCTCCCCAATCTCACACCCTCTCTCCCCAATCTCACACCCTCTCTCCCCAATCTCACACCCTCTCTCCCCAATCTCACACCCTCTCCCCCAATCTCACACCCCTCTCTCCCCAATCTCACTCCCCCTCTCCCCAATCTCACTCCCCCTCCCCATCCCACTCCCCCTCCCCATCCCACTCCCCCTCCCCCTCCCCCCAATCTCACTCCCCCAATCTCACTCCCCCCAATCTCACTCCCGCTCTCCCCAATCTCACTCCCCCCAATCTCACTCCCCTCTCCCCAATCTCACTCCCCGATCTCACTCCCCGATCTCACTCCCGATCTCACTCCCCGATCTCACTCCCCCTCTCCCGATCTCACTCCCCCTCTCCCCGATCTCACTCCCCCTCTCCCCGATCTCACTCCCCCTCTCCCGATCTCACTCCCCCTCTCCCCGATCTCACTCCCCCTCTCCCGATCTCACTCCCCCTCTCCCCGATCTCACTCCCCCTCTCCCCGATCTCACTCCCCCTCTCCCCGATCTCACTCCCCCTCTCCCGATCTCACTCCCCCTCTCCCCGATCTCACTCCCCCTCTCCCCGATCTCACTCCCCCTCTCCCCGATCTCACTCCCCCTCTCCCCGATCTCACTCCCCCTCTCCCCGATCTCACTCCCCCCTCTCCCCGATCTCACTCCCCCTCTCCCCGATCTCACTCCCCCTCTCCCCGATCTCACTCCCCCTCTCCCCGATCTCACTCCCCCTCTCCCCGATATCTCACACCCTCTCTCCCCGATATCTCACACCCTCTCTCCCCGATCTCGCACCCTCTCTCCCCGATCTCGCACCCTCTCCCCGATCTCGCACCCTCTCTCCCCGATCTCGCACCCTCTCTCCCCGATCTCGCACCCTCTTTCCCCGATCTCGCTCCCCCTCCCCCTCCCCCCGATCTCGCTCCCCCTCCCCCCGATCTCGCTCCCCCTCCCCCTCCCCCCGATCTCGCTCCCCCTCCCCCTCCCCCCGATCTCGCTCCCCCTCCCCCTCCCCCCGATCCTCGCTCCCCCTCCCCCCGATCTCGCTCCCCCTCCCCCCGATCTCGCTCCCCCGTCCCTCCGATCTCGCTCCCCCCCCTCCCCGATCACGCTCCCCCCCTCCCGATCACGCTCCCCCCTCCCCGATCCCGCTCCCCCCCTCCCCGATCCCGCTCCCCCCCTCCCCGATCCCGCTCCCCCCCTCCCCGATCCCGCTCCCCCCCTCCCCGATCCCGCTCCCCCCCTCCCCGATCCCGCTCCCCCCCTCCCCGATCCCGCACCCGCTGTTCCCTGTCCCACACCCGCTGTTCCCTGTCCCACACCCCTGTCCTCTATCCCAGTCCCTCTGTCCCCTATTCCATACACCCTGTTCCCTACCCCACACCCCTCATTCAACCTCCCATATCCCCTATCTGTCAACCCTCTCTTGTCTCCCCCACCTCCGCCCCCCACAGCACGACTGAGATTGTAACGATCAATAGCATGTCATTCTATAGTGGACACTAGGTGGAGCCGTAGAGCCGTGTAGAGCTGTATGTATAAGACTACACTACCCAGCTGTATGTATATATTAAGACTACATTACCCATGAGGCACTAGGCTACCCACAAGGCAACAGTCAAGATGGAAGCCTCTACAGATGCTGTACCAGTCCACATGTGCTCAATAAAGTAACTAGCAAAATCTAGCTGTGTTCATAATAAGAATGTCAATTTATTAATGAACATAACATGGTACCAGGATGGTGAAGATCTGCTGAAAATTGTGAAAAGCGACATGGAGAATTTGAAGCCACCAGAGCGTTTGAATCTCACAGAAAAAATCGACTACAATTGGCAGACTTTTAAACAGCAATTCGAACTCTACATTGCAGCCATCGGATTCGGTACGAAGCCAGACGCAAGGAAGATAGCGTTGCTGCTTACGGTTGCAGGCCCACAGGCGATAGAGGTATTTAATACATTTGTATTCAATGCAGAGGAGAACAGAGAAAAATTAGAAGATGTGCTAAAAAAATATTTGATGCACATTGCTCTCCCAAAAAGAATGAGACGTATGAAAGATACATCTTCCGTTCTCGGACACAGCAACAAAATGAGACTTTTGTTAGCTTTATAACTGATCTGAAACTGAAAGCACAGACATGTAATTTCTCTGAGCTCAAAGCATCCATGATTCGTGACCAGATTGTGTTTGGTATTCATGATAAAAAAAAGTCAGGGAACGTCTGTTGAGAGAAACCGAACTAAATTTGGAAAATGCAGTGAAAATATGCCAAGCCAGCGAGCTAGCTCGAAAGCATGCGAAGACTTTCAGTGAAATCAATAATGATGCGATTGTAGTAAGTGCTGCTGTCGGTGCTGTGTCCTACAAGGGGAAGAAACGTGGGCAGAACAGAAATGAAAAGCAATCGGAGGATGAAATTTTTAATTGTAAACGCTGTGGTTACAAACACCAGTTAAGACAATGCCCAGCGTTTGGAAAAATGTGCACAAAGTGTAATGGAAAGAATCACTTTGCCAAACAATGCTTTTCAAAAAGTAAAAACAACGAAAGGGCAACAAGTTAATGTGATTGAGGACACTGATTTAAGTGAGACATTTTTTGTAGGAATGGTGTCATGTGACAATATCAAAAAAGATACAGAAAATGTGCAGCCCTCAGAAATGAACAATGCTGAACATAAAGTCAATGCAGTAAAAGTGGACAAATGGATGATCCCACTGCAGGTAAATGGAGCATTAGTTACCTTGAAACTGGACACTGGGGCAAAAGCAAACTTAATCAGTATGAGTGACATAAAAAATATGAAAAAAAAGCCCAAAATACAGAAAAAGTCAGTACTACTGAAGGACTATAATGGACAGAAAATAGATAGCTTAGGTGTATGCAGACTTAAAGTGACAGTCAAAGACAAAGTGCATCATCTCATGTTTTCTGTTGTGGCTGAAAGACTTGATTCACTATTAGGTGACAAAGCTTGTGAAGACTTAGAACTGGTCAAGAGAGTCTACCGTATAAACTGTGCCATAAGCAGACCAGATGACTCAGGTGATGAAGCAGAGAGCCCATCAAGGATGAAAAGGCCAAAGGGTATTCATGTCTTCAAAAAGCCTAGTTTCTCCAAGAAGAAAGAAAAAGACTTTAAGGTCAAATAGAAGCCAAAGGAAGAAAAGCACAAAGAGGAAAAACACAAGGAGAAAAAGTCCAAAGATATAACCGCAGCAGATGTTGTTAAGCAGTGGAAAGAGAAAAATAAAAAGAAGAAGCCTGCACCAGAGCAGGAAGCAGTTCCAGTGGATACTCCTTCTTCCCTCAGGCCAATCTTTGGTGTTCCATTAGCCGAGGCTGCTGAGAGGACTATGCTGTATGATGGGATCCAGCTGCCAGCAGTTTTTCGAGAGTGCATTGACTACATTGAGAGTTATGGCATGAAGAGTGAAGGAAACACTGAAACCCTCTCCAAGCAAAGATCGCAAGGAGACCTCGATCTATACAAGAGCAGATTGATGACAATGCCGCAACTGCATCTTGTCATTCACCGCCAGAACAATCTCATGAAGACACATCAGACTTACCCGTGTTGAGAAGATCCACACGTGAAGTAAAAGAGCCTGATAGACTTAATCTTTGAGTACAATGTAAAGCTTTGAAAATGTGTTGACTGTTTTGAAAATGTTTATCTTTATAGAGCACTAACAAAAGTGTTACTGATATTATCTTTATTGTTTTCTTGAAAGTTGATTGATATTGATTTTGTTAAACCTCAAAGAAAGGGGGATGTAGTGATCAATAACATGTCATTCTGTGGTGGACACTAGGTGGAGCAGTAGAGCTGTATGTAGCTGTATGTATAAGACTACACTACCCAGCTTTATATATATTAAGACTATATTACCCATGAGGCACTAGGCTACCCACAAGGCAACAGTCAAGATGGAGGCCTCTACAGGTACTGTACCAGTCCACATGTGCTCAATAAAGTAACGAGCAAAAGCTAGCTGTGTTCATAATAAGAATGTCAATTTATTAATGAACATAACAGAGATTAGGAATTCGACCGAGATTGGGAACATGGCCGAGTGAAAGAGGTTCCCCACATTCTCCCCGCCCACTGCCGAAGGTGCACCTGCTCTCTCTCCCTCGCCTGAGTCAGAATCTTGTGGGTTTGAGTCCCACTCGAGAGACTCGAGCCCCATAATCCAGGCCGACATTCCTCGGTGAGGGGGGGCTGCACTGTCGGAGGGGCTGTACTGAGGGAGCGCGGGGCTGTACTGAGGGAGCGCTGCCCTGTCGGAGGGGCAGTACTGAGGGAACGCCGTCCTGTCGGAGGGGCAGTACTGAGGGAGCGCCGCACTGTCGGAGGGGCGGTACTGACGGAGCTCCGCACTGTCGGACGGGCGGTACTGACGGAGCTCTGCACTGTCGGAGGGGCGTCTTAAAGGAGGAGAGAGAGGCGGAGAGGTTTAGGGAGGGAATTCCAGAGCTCAGGGCCCAGGAAGCTGAAGGCACGGCCGCCAATGGTGGAGCGATGGTAATCGGGGGATGTGCAAGAGGCCAGAATTGGAGGAGCGCAGAGATCGCGGAGGGTTGTAGGGCTGCAGGAGGTTACAGAGATAGGGAGGGTTGTAGGGGCTGGAGGAGGTTACAGAGATAGGGAGGGTTGTAGGGGCTGGAGGAGGTTACAGAGATAGGGAGGGTTGTAGGGGCTGGAGGAGGTTACAGAGATAGGGAGGGTTGTAGGGTTGGAGGAGGTTACAGAGATAGGGAGGGTTGTAGGGGCTGGAGGAGGTTACAGAGATAGGGAGGGTTGTAGGGGCTGGAGGAGGTTACACAGATAGGGAGGGTTGTGGGGCTGGAGGAGGTTACAGAGATAGGGAGGGTTGTAGGGGCTGGAGGAGGATACAGAGATAGGGAGGGTTGTAGGGGCTGGAGGAGGTTACAGAGATAGGGAGGGTTGTCGGGGCTGGAGGAGGTTACAGAGATGAGGGTTGCAGGGGCTGGAGGAGGTTACAGAGATAGGGAGGGTTGTAGGGGCTGGAGGAGGTTACAGAGATAAGGAGGGTTGCAGGGGCTGGAGGAGGTTACAGAGATAGGGAGGGTTGTAGGGGCTGGAGGAGGTTACAGAGATAGGGAGGGTTGTAGGGGCTGGAGGAGGTTACAGAGATAGGGAGGGTTGCAGGGGCTGGAGGAGTTTACAGAGATAGGGAGGGTTGCAGGGGCTGGAGGAGGTTACAGAGACAGGGAGGGTTGTAGGGCTGGAGGAGGTTACAGAGATAGGGAGGGTTGTAGGGGCTGGAGGAGGTTACAGAGATAAGGAGGGTTGCAGGGGCTGGAGGAGGTTACAGAGATAGGGAGGGTTGTAGGGGCTGGAGGAGGTTACAGAGATAGGGAGGGTTGTAGGGGCTGGAGGAGGTTACAGAGATAGGGAGGGTTGCAGGGGCTGGAGGAGTTTACAGAGATAGGGAGGGTTGCAGGGGCTGGAGGAGGTTACAGAGATAGGGAGGGTTGTAGGGGCTGGAGGAGGTTACAGAGATAGGGAGGGTTGCAGGGCTGGAGGAGGTTACAGAGACAGGGATGGTTGTAGGGCTGGAGGAGGTTACAGAGATAGGGAGGGTTGTAGGGCTGGAGGAGGTTACAGAGATAGGGAGGGTTGCAGGGCTGGAGGAGGTTACAGAGACAGGGATGGTTGTGGGGCTGGAGGAGGTTACAGAGACAGGGAGGGTTGTAGGGCTGGAGGAGGTTACAGAGATAGGGAGGGTTGTAGGGGCTGGAGGAGGTTACAGAGATAGGGAGGGTTGTAGGGGCTGGAGGAGGTTACAGAGATAGGGAGGGTTGTAGGGGCTGGAGGAGGATACAGAGATAGGGAGGGTTGTAGGGGCTGGAGGAGGTTACAGAGATAGGGAGGGTTGTCGGGGCTGGAGGAGGTTACAGAGATAGGGAGGGTTGTAGGGCTGGAGGAGTTTACAGAGATAGGGAGGGTTGTAGGGGCTGCAGGAGGTTACAGAGATAGGGAGGGTTGTAGGGGGCTGGAGGAGGTTACAGAGATAGGGAGGGTTGTAGGGGCTGGAGGAGGTTACAGAGATAGGGAGGGTTGTAGGGGCTGGAGGAGGTTACAGAGATAGGGAGGGTTGTAGGGGGCTGGAGGAGGTTACAGAGATAGGGAGGGTTGTAGGGCTGGAGGACGTTACAGAGATAGGGAGGGTTGTAGGGCTGGAGGAGGTTACAGAGATATGGAGGGTTGTAGGGGCTGGAGGAGGTTACAGAGATAGGGAGGGTTGTAAGCGCTGGAGGAGGTTACAGAGATAGGGAGGGTTGCAGGGCTGGAGGAGGTTACAGAGACAGGGATGGTTGTAGGGCTGGAGGAGGTTACAGAGATAGGGAGGGTTGTAGGGCTGGAGGAGGTTACAGAGACAGGGATGGTTGTAGGGCTGGAGGAGGTTACAGAGATAGGGAGGGTTGTAGGGTTGGAGGAGGTTACAGAGATAGGGAGGGTTGTAGGGGCTGAGGAGGTTACAGAGATAGGGAGGGTTGTAGGGCTGGAGGAGGTTACAGAGATAGGGAGGGTTGTAGGGGCTGGAGGAGGTTACAGAGATAGGGAGGGTTGTAGGGGCTGGAGGAGGTTACAGAGATAGGGAGGGTTGTAGGGGCTGGAGGAGGATACAGAGATAGGGAGGGTTGTAGTGGCTGGAGGAGGTTACAGAGATAGGGAGGGTTGTAGGGGCTGGATGAGGTTACAGAGATAGGGAGGGTTGTAGGGCTGGAGGAGGTTACAGAGATAGGGAGGGTTGTAGGGGCTGGAGGAGGTTACAGAGATAGGGAGGGTTGTAGGGGGCTGGAAGAGGTTACAGAGATAGGGATGGTTGTAGGGCTGGAGGAGGTTACAGAGATAGGGAGGGTTGTAGGGCTGGAGGAGGTTACAGAGATAGGGAGGGTTGTAGGGCTGGAGGAGGTTACAGAGATAGGGAGGGTTGCAGGGCTGGAGGAGGTTACAGAGACAGGGATGGTTGTAGGGCTGGAGGAGGTTACAGAGATAGGGAGGGTTGTAGGGCTGGAGGAGGTTACAGAGATCGGGAGGGTTGTAGGGCTGGAGGAGGTTACAGAGATAGGGAGGGGTGTAGGGCTGGAGGAGGTTAGAGATAGGGAGGGTTGTAGGGGCTGGAGGAGGTTGGAGATAGGGAGGGTTGTAGGGCTGCAGGAGGTTATAGAGATAGGGAGGGATGTAGGGGCTGGAGGATGTTACAGAGATAGGGAGGGTTGTTGGGGGTTACAGAGATAGGGAGGGGTGTAGGGGGCTGGAGGAGGTTACAGAGATAGGGAGGGTTGTAGGGGCTGGAGGAGGTTACAGAGATAGGGAGGGTTGTAGGGGCTGGAGGAGGTTACAGAGATAGGGAGGGTTGTAGGGGGCTGGAGGAGGTTACAGAGATAGGGAGGGTTGTAGGGCTGGAGGACGTTACAGAGATAGGGAGGGTTGTAGGGCTGGAGGAGGTTACAGAGATATGGAGGGTTGTAGGGGCTGGAGGAGGTTACAGAGATAGGGAGGGTTGTAAGCGCTGGAGGAGGTTACAGAGATAGGGAGGGTTGCAGGGCTGGAGGAGGTTACAGAGACAGGGATGGTTGTAGGGCTGGAGGAGGTTACAGAGATAGGGAGGGTTGTAGGGCTGGAGGAGGTTACAGAGACAGGGATGGTTGTAGGGCTGGAGGAGGTTACAGAGATAGGGAGGGTTGTAGGGTTGGAGGAGGTTACAGAGATAGGGAGGGTTGTAGGGGCTGAGGAGGTTACAGAGATAGGGAGGGTTGTAGGGCTGGAGGAGGTTACAGAGATAGGGAGGGTTGTAGGGGCTGGAGGAGGTTACAGAGATAGGGAGGGTTGTAGGGGCTGGAGGAGGTTACAGAGATAGGGAGGGTTGTAGGGGCTGGAGGAGGATACAGAGATAGGGAGGGTTGTAGTGGCTGGAGGAGGTTACAGAGATAGGGAGGGTTGTAGGGGCTGGATGAGGTTACAGAGATAGGGAGGGTTGTAGGGCTGGAGGAGGTTACAGAGATAGGGAGGGTTGTAGGGGCTGGAGGAGGTTACAGAGATAGGGAGGGTTGTAGGGGGCTGGAAGAGGTTACAGAGATAGGGATGGTTGTAGGGCTGGAGGAGGTTACAGAGATAGGGAGGGTTGTAGGGCTGGAGGAGGTTACAGAGATAGGGAGGGTTGTAGGGCTGGAGGAGGTTACAGAGATAGGGAGGGTTGCAGGGCTGGAGGAGGTTACAGAGACAGGGATGGTTGTAGGGCTGGAGGAGGTTACAGAGATAGGGAGGGTTGTAGGGCTGGAGGAGGTTACAGAGATCGGGAGGGTTGTAGGGCTGGAGGAGGTTACAGAGATAGGGAGGGGTGTAGGGCTGGAGGAGGTTAGAGATAGGGAGGGTTGTAGGGGCTGGAGGAGGTTGGAGATAGGGAGGGTTGTAGGGCTGCAGGAGGTTATAGAGATAGGGAGGGATGTAGGGGCTGGAGGATGTTACAGAGATAGGGAGGGTTGTTGGGGGTTACAGAGATAGGGAGGGGTGTAGGGCTGGAGGAGGTTACAGGGATAGGGTTGTAGGGGCTGGAGGAGGTTACGGAGATAGGGAGGGTTGTACGGGCTGGAGGAGGTTACAGAGATAGAGAGGGTTGTCGGGACTGGAGGAGGTTACAGAGATAGGGAGGTGTGTAGGGGCTGGAGGAGGTTACAGAGATAGGGAGGGTTGTAGGGGCTGGAGGAGGTTACAGAGATAGGGAGGGTTGTTGGGGCTGGAGGTGGTTACAGAGATAGGGAGGGTTGTAGGGGCTGGAGGAGGTTACAGAGATAGGGAGGGTTGTAGGGGCTGCAGGAGGTTACAGAGATAGGGAGGGTTGTCGGGGCTGGAGGAGGTTACAGAGATAGGGAGGGTTGTAGGGGCTGGAGGAGGTTACAGAGATAGGGAGGGGTGTAGGACTGGAGGAGGTTACAGAAATAGGGAGGGTTGTACGGGCTGGAGGAGGTTACAGAGATAGGGAGGGTTGTACGGGCTGGAGGAGGTTACAGAGATAAAGAGGGTTGTAGGGACTGGAGGAGGTTACAGAGGTAGGGAGGATTGTAGGGGCTGGAGGAGGTTACAGAGATAGGGAGGGTTGTAGGGGCTGGAGGAGGTTACAGAGATAGGGAGTGTTGTAGGGGCTGGAGGAGGTTACAGAGATAGGGAGGGTTGTAGGGCTGGAGGTGGTTACAGAGATAGGGAGGGTTGTAGGGGCTGGAGGAGGTTACAGAGATAGGGAGGGTTGTAGGGCTGGAGGAGGTTACAGAGATAGGGAGGGGCGAGGAGGCCATGGAGGGATTTGAAAACAAGGGTGAGAATTTTAAAATCGAGGCATGGATAGACCAGAGAAACTTAATTCCTCTGGTGGGGGGAGTCCAGAACAAGGGGGCATCACATTAAAATTAGAGCCAGGAAGCACTTCTTCACACAAAGGCTAGTGCGTGCGATTTATAAATGAGAGTTCCATCGTTCTTTACCCGTTTACCAGCTCGCCTTTAATCTTTACAAGACTGGCGAGGTTTAATGCGTGCGTTTCTTGTGACCAATCACCCCCTCCCTTGAACCCTGGCTGTGCTTTGTGATGTTGGAATAATTGGGCTGTGTCAAAACAAAAAAAGGCTGGGCTCCTCCCCTTTAAGGCCGGATCCCTTGGTTTTCGGAGGGTGTGTGTGAGTGTGTGTGTTTTTTTTCTTTTTAAATGGGATGCTAAGGAGCCGGGTGATGTCAGTCATTCTGTGGCTGGTGGGAAGATAAAAGAGCTCCGACGCCATCTTTTCCCCTCCCAGGGATGTGAAAGACAGAGAGAGAGAGAGAGAGTGTGAAAGGTGATGGAGAGACTGAGAGAGATGCTGCAGAGGAGGCTGAAGTCAAAGGAAATTGCAGTGTGAGTCTTTGCGGGGGTGGGGGACAGGAGAGGAGAGGACTTAATTGCAGAGTTAAGGTCTGTTAAATCCAACCAGGACACTTCAGTCCAGCTAAGCAAAGAGCCAGACATCCTCCTGTGTCACTCCTGGAGCCTGACAGCCCGCCAGTAAAGGTAAATTCATCTTCTTCCATGTCTGCTGTGTTTCACAGACTCTCCGACACAATCTCTCTTCTGTGTTTTTGAATGAAACCCTCCCGGTTCTGTGTGATTTGGTTTTTTTAAGAAGCATTTTGCTTGCTGACTTCATGTGTTTGATAATGATTTGAGCGAACCGGTTCTGACAGATATACTGTAGCAGCATAAACTGGATGCCAACAGCCCTCGCCCCAGCTCTGCGGCGGAATGGGACCATTTCTCCTTTTAGCTCCCCCTGTCACAAGATGCAAAAGAATTAAAAATGACACAAACCTGTTTGGAGCAGAAAGACTTTAAAAAAAAACCCAGACTATCTCGTCTCAAAATAATCTTCTCCCAGTGCATTTTAAAAACATATAACGTTGAAATTGTGCTTTTTAAAAAATAATAGAGTAGAAATACTTTTTTTTTAATTATCTCGTCTCAAAATAATCTTATCCCTGTGCATTTTAAAAACGTGTAATATTGAAATTTCTCTCCACGGATGTTGCCTGACTTGCTGAGTTTTTCCAGCATTTTCTGTTGTTATTTCGGATTTCCAACATCTGCAGTATTTTGCTATCGTAATATTGAAATTGTGCTTTCTTAAAGAAAAAATGAATTAAAATGCAGTGAGATTGATGATGCAAAGTCTTCCGAATTTAATTTTCTCTACATTCCTGTTTTGCCTGGATTGATTTATTTTTAAAATTGCAACAGCAGTGATTCAGCAGCCTGAATGATGTTTTCTGTGCATTCACTGAGTATTGCCTGTGTAAGTATTAATTGTCGGCATGCAATAATTCTCTCTGTCTCTCTCCACACGCACACAGTGCCACTGTCTGCGGTCCGCATTGCGTCTGGCTGCTCCACAGGCTGATGCTGCCACTCGCTGGTGGCAGGTGGACCTGCGGCTGGGAGCTCAGAGAGGGAGCAGTTTATGCAAGCTGGTTATATAAGCACAGTCTTGTCTCCAGTATAATGTCCCCCTCTGGTAGGGGAGGGAGGAGGGGGGTGCTGTTAGCATGTCTCCCCTTGTAACTTGAGGCGAGTGGCTCGCACTCTCTGAGCCCGAAGGTTGTGGGTGTGAGCCCACACTCCCAGAGACTCGAGCACAAATCAAATCCAGGCCGACACTCCCCAGTGCCAGTGCTGAGGGAGCGCCGCACTGTTGGAGAGGCAGTACTGAGGGAGCGCTGCACTGTCGGAGGGGCAGTACTGAGGGAGCGCCGCACTGTCAGAGGGGCAGTACTGAGGGAGCGCCACACTGTCAGAGGGGCAGTACTGAGGGAGCGCCGCACTGTCGGAGGGGCAGTACTGAGGGAGCACCGCGCTGTCGGAGGGGCAGTACTGAGGGAGCACCGCGCTGTCGGAGGGGCAGTACTGAGGGAGCATCGCACTGTCGGAGGGGCGGTACTGAGGGAGCACCGCACTGTCGGAGGGGCGGTACTGAGGGAGCATCGCACTGTCGGAGGGGCAGTACTGAGGGAGCGCCGCACTGTCGGGGGGGGCGGTACTGAGGGTGCGCCGCACTGTCGGAGGGGCAGTACTGAGGGAGCGCCGCACTGTCAGAGGGGCAGTACTGAGGGAGCGCCACACTGTCAGAGGGGCAGTACTGAGGGAGCGCCGCACTGTCGGAGGGGCAGTACTGAGGGAGCACCGCGCTGTCGGAGGGGCAGTACTGAGGGAGCATCGCACTGTCGGAGGGGCGGTACTGAGGGAGCACCGCACTGTCGGAGGGGCGGTACTGAGGGAGCATCGCACTGTCGGAGGGGCAGTACTGAGGGAGCACGCACTGTCGGGGGGGCGGTACTGAGGGAGCGCCGCACTGTCGGAGGGGCAGTACTGAGGGAGCGCCGCACTGTCGGGGGGGGCGGTACTGAGGGTGCGCCGCACTGTCCAAGGGGCGGTACTGAGGGAGCGCCGCACTGTCGGAGGGGCAGTACTGAGGGAGCGCCGCACTGTCGAAGGGGCAGTACTGAGGGAGCGCCGCACTGTCGGAGGGGCAGTACTGAGGGAGCACCGTACTGTCGGAGGGGCAGTGCTGAGGGAGCGCCGCACTGTCGGAGGGGCGGTACTGAGGGAGCATCGCACTGTCGGAGGGGCAGTACTGAGGGAGCGCCACACTGTCGGGGGGGCGGTACTGAGGGTGCGCCGCACTGTCCAAGGGGCGGTACTGAGGGAGCGCCGCACTGTCGGAGGGGCAGTACTGAGGGAGCGCCGCACTGTCGAAGGGGCAGTACTGAGGGAGCGCCGCACTGTCGGAGGGGCAGTACTGAGGGAGCACCGTACTGTCGGAGGGGCAGTGCTGAGGGAGCGCCGCACTGTCGGAGGGGCGGTACTGAGGGAGCATCGCACTGTCGGAGGGGCAGTACTGAGGGAGCGCCACACTGTTGAAGGGGCAGTACTGAGGGAGCGCCGCACTGTCGGAGGGGCAGTACTGAGGGAGCATCGCACTGTCGGAGGGGCAGTACTGAGGGAGCGCCGCACTGTCGGAGGGGCAGTACTGAGGGAGCGCCACACTGTTGAAGGGGCAGTACTGAGGGAGCGCCGCACTGTCGGAGGGGCAGTACTGAGGGAGCGCCGCAGTGTCGGGGGGGCGGTACTGAGGGAGCACCGCAGTGTCGGAGGGGCAGTACTGAGGGAGCGCTGCACTGTCGGAGGGGCAGTACTGAGGGAACGCTGCACTGTCGGAGGGGCAGTACTGAGGGGGCGCCGCACTGTCGGAGGGGCAGTACTGAGGGAGCGCCGCAGTGTCGGGGGGGCGGTACTGAGGGAGCGCCGCAGTGTCGGGGGGGCGGTACTGAGGGAGCGCCGCAGTGTCGGAGGGGCAGTACTGAGGGAGCGCTGCACTGTCGGAGGGGCAGTACTGAGGGAGCGCCGCAGTGTCGGGGGGGCGGTACTGAGGGAGCACCGCAGTGTCGGAGGGGCAGTACTGAGGGAGCGCCGCACTGTCGGAGGGGCGGTACTGAGGGAGCACCGCACTGTTGGAGAGGCAGTACTGAGGGAGCACCGCACTGTCGGAGGGGCAGTACTGAGGGAACGCTGCACTGTCGGAGGGGCAGTACTGAGGGGGCGCCGCACTGTCGGAGGGGCAGTACTGAGGGAGCGCCGCACTGTTGGAGAGGCAGTACTGAGGGAGCGCCGCACTGTCGGAGGGGCAGTACTGAGGGAGCGCCACACTGTCGAAGGGGCAGTACTGAGGGAGCGCCGCAGTGTCGGGGGGGCAGTACTGAGGGAGCACCGCACTGTTGGAGAGGCAGTACTGAGGGAGCACCGCACTGTCGGAGGGGCAGTACTGAGGGAGCGCCGCACTGTTGAAGGGGCAGTACTGAGGGAGCACCGCACTGTCGGAGAGGCAGTACTGAGGGAGCACCGCACTGTTGAAGGGGCAGTACTGAGGGAGCGCCGCACTGTCGCAGGTGCCACCTTTCGGATGAGACGTTAAACCGAGACCCCGTCTGCTCTTTCGGGTGGACGTAAAAGCTCCCATGGCCACTATTTTGAAGAAGAACAGGGGGAGCTCTCCCTGGTGTCCTGGGGCCAGTATTTATCCCTCAATTAACATCATTAAAAATCAGATTATCTGGTCATTATCACATTGCTGTTTGTGGGATCTTGCTGTGCGCCAATTGGCTGCCACTTTTCCTACATTACAACAGTGACCACACTTCAAAAAAAGTACTTCATTGTCTGTGAAGCGATTTGGGCCGTCCGGTGTTCATGAACGGCGCGGGAGAACTGGGAGTCTGTCTTTCTTTAGTGGGCAATGGTGTGATGTGTAGGGATTCAGTCTGTCTGGTTTGACCCGGGTTGCGGAGAGGGTGAGGGGTAGGCTGGGGGACCATCTTATCGGCCCCCTCGGTCACCGCTGCGAAAGGAAACTTGCGCCCCTCTTCCCGCACGTTTGCCTTTTGAAAATGTGTGGTGCAGTTGGCCATGGGGGGCATCACAGCCTGATCGCCTCCTCACCCGACAGGGGATCACGTGCTAGCACTGGTTGGTTACCCCCCCCCTCCCGCTTCCAAACACTGCGGCACTGAGCTCAGTTGGAGTCACGGGTGAGGTCGATTTAACTCTACACAGGCCGGGGAAATAGAGCCCGGGCCTTTCTGGCTCTCGGACCGTGAACTTACCCACGCTGCGGATCATTGACCCACTCTATCCCCTAGTGCCCTGACACTCCTTACACAAGAACCGAAGAATTAGGAGCAGGAGGAGGCCACTTGGCCCCTCCTCGAGCCTGCTCCGCCATTCAGTGAGATCATGGCTGATCTTCGACCTCATCTCCACTTCCCCGCCCGATCCCCATATCCCTCGATTCCCCTAGAGCCCAAAAATCTATCATAGGATTCCATAGGATCTACGGCACAGAAACAGGCCATTTGGCCCAATCAGTCCGTGCCGGCGTTTATGCTCCACTCGAGCCTCCTCCCGTCTTTCCTCATCTAACTCTATCGGCGTAACCTGGGCCTCAACTATTTACAATCTACATTAATGACTTGGATGAAGGGACCGAGTGTAATGTAGCCAAATTTGCTGATGATACAAAGATAGGTGGGAAAGCAAATTGTGTGGATGACGCAAAGAATCTCCAAAGGGCTATAGACAGGCTCTGAGTGGGCAGAAATCTGGCAGATGGAGTGTAATATATGCTGGGAGTAGAGGATCTTAGCTATGAGGAAAGACTGGATAGGCTGGGTCTGTTTTCCTTGGAACAGAGGAGGCTGAGGGGAGACCTTATTGAGGTGTATAAAATTATGAGGGGCCTCGATAAAGTGGATAGAAAGGACCTATTTCCCTTAGCAGAGGGGTCAATAACCAGGGGCACAGATTTAAAGTAATTGGGGGAAGGTTTAGAGGGGATTTGAGGGGAAATGTCTTCACCCAGAGGGTGGTGGGGGTCTGGAACTCACTGCCTGAAAGGGTGGTCGAGGCAGGAACCCTCACCACGTTTAAAAAGTACTTGGATGCGCACTTGAGATGCTGTAACCTGCAGGGCTACGGACCAAGAGCTGGGAAGTGGGATTAGGCTGGATAGATCTTTGTCGGCCAGCGCGGACACGATGGGCCGAATGGCCTCCTTCCGTGCTGTAACTTTCTATGATTCTATGATGTGGGAAAATATGAGGTTATCCATTTTGGTAGGAAAAATAAAAAAGCAAATTATTATTTAAATGGGGAGAGTTTACCAAATGCTGCGGTACAGAGGGATCTGGGGGTCCTTGTACATGAAACACAAAAAGTCAGCACGCAGGTACAGCAAGTAATTAGGAAGGCAAGTGGAATGTTGGCCTTTATTGCGAAGGGGGTTGGAGTATAAAAGTAGGGAAGTCCTGCTACAACTGTACAGGGTGTTGGTGAGACCACACCTGGAGTACTGCGTACAGTTTTGGTCTCCTTATTTAAGGAAAGATATACTTGCATTGGAGGCAGTTCAGAGACGATTCACGAGGTTAATTCCAGAGATGAAGGGGTTGTCTTATGGGGAAAGGTTGAGCAGGTTGGGCCTATACTCATTGGAGTTTAGAAGAATGAGAGGGGATCTTATTGAAACACATAAGATTCTGAGGGGGCTCGACAAGGTAGATGCAGAGAGGATGTTTCCCCTGGTGGGGGAATCTAGAACTCGGGAGCACAGTTTCAGAATAAGGGGTCGCCCTTTTAAGACGGAGATGAGGAGGAATTTCTTCTCTCCGAGGGTGGTGAATCTTTGGAATTCTCTTCCCCAGAGAGCTGTGCAGGCGGGGTCATTAAATATATTTAAGGCGGAGATAGACGGATTTTTGAACGGTAAGGGAGTCGAGGGTTATGGGGAGCGGGGCAGGGAAGTGGAGTTGAGGCCAAGATCAGATCAGCCATGATTTTATTGAATGGCGGAGCAGGCTCGAGGGGCCGAATGGCCGACTCCTGCTCTGAATTCTTACGTTCTTATGTAACCCTCTATTCCCTTCTCCCTCATATGCTTATCTAGTCTCCCCTTAAATGACATAAGAACATAAGAAACAGGAGCAGGAGTAGGCCATTCGGCCCCTCGAGCCTGCTCCGCCATTCAATGAGATCATGGCTGATCATCCAAATTCAGTACCCTGTCCCTGCCTTCTCCCCATATCCCTTGATCCCTTTAGCCTTAAGAAATATATCCAACTCCTTCTTGAATATATTTAATGAATTGGCCTCCACCGCCCTGTGTGGCAGAGAATTCCACAGGTTCACCACTCTCTGGGTGAAGAAATTCCTCCTCATCTCAGTCCTAAATGTCCTACCCCTTATCCTTAGACTGTGACCCCTGGTTCTGGACTCCCCGGCCATCAGAAACATCCTTCCTGCATCTAGTCTGTCCAGGCCTGACAGAATTTTATAAGTTTCAATGAGATCCCCTCTCATTCTTCTAAACTCCAGCGAGTATAAGCCCAATCGACCCAATCTCTCCTCATACGCCATTCCTGCCATCCCAGGTATCAGTCTGGTGAATCTTCACTGCACTCCTTCCATGGCAAGAACATCCTTCCTCAGATAAGGCGACCAAAACTGCACACAATACTCAAGGTGCGGTCTCACCAAGGCCCTGTACAACTGTAGCAAGACATCCTTGTTCCTGTACTCGAACCCTCTCGCTACGAAGGCCAACATACCATTTGCCTTCTTAGCCGCCTGCTGCACCTGCATGCTTACCTTCAGCGACTGGTGCACAAGGACACCCAGGTCTCGTTGCACTTCCCCTTCTCCCAATCTATTGCCATTCAAATAATAATCTGCCTTCCTGTTTTTGCCACCAAAGTGGATAACCTCACATTTATCCACATTATAGTGCATTTGCCATGTTTCTGCCCAATCACCCAACCTGTCCAAATCGTACTGGAGTTTCACGACATCCTCCTCGCAGCATACCCTCCCACCCAGCTTTGTGTTGTCTGCAAATTTGGAGATATTACATCCAATTCCCTCGTCCAGATCATTAATATATATTGTGAACAGCTGGGGTCCTAGGACCGATCCCTGCGGTACCCCACTAGTCACCGCCTGCCACGCTAATCTCTTATGCGGGACCTTAGCGAAAGCCTTCTGAAATTCCAAATACACCACATCCACTGGTTCTCCCTTATCTATTTTACCAGTTACATCCTCAAAAGATTCCAGTAGATTAGTCAATATCTTATATTGACGGCCCCTAGTTCTGGTCTCCCCACTAGTGGAAACATTCTCTCTGTATCCACTCCTTTCATAATCTTAAAGACCTCGATCAGGTCACCCCTCAGCCTTCTCTTTTCAAGAGAAAAGAGCCCCAGCCTGTTCATCCTTTCCTGATAGGTGTACCCTCGCAGTGCTGGTATCCTCATTGAGATCGATCTCAGTCTTGAATATACTCAACGATTCACCATCCACAGCCACCTGGGGTAGAGAATTGCAAAGATTCACCACCCTCTGAGGGTTCTTAACCCTAACCTTGTTGCCTGTTCTCTTCCCTGCCGCCTCCCCCTCCTCCCTTTGTCCCTCCTAGGTCCTACCATGTCCACCATGGTCTACCCGAGGGACGGGAGGCTGGAGAAGTTGTCCCAGGACGAGATCGTGATGAACACCAAAGCCGTGATCCAGGGCCTGGAGACGCTCAAACACGAGCACAACTCGATCCTCAACACGCTGCTGGACGCCATGAAGTCCCTTCAGAAGGACCAGGACCCCAGCGTGGCCCAGGAGAAGTCCTCCCTGCTCCAGAAATCCCTGGAGAACATCGAGCTGGGGCTCGGGGAGGCCCAGGTAAGGCTGTCGGAGGGTCGGGTATAGCAGAACGGTCCCAGGGGATGAGGGACCTCAGTTAGGTGGAGAGACTGGAGAAGCTGGGTGACGTAATAAAACTCACTACGCACTTGGTTTCAGCATAAAGCAAGGCTTTAATCAACTTATTTCAGGACATGGAGGTCTAGTTGTATTTCACTAGCTCCTTGTCTTACAAAATGCCCCTGGAAAGCTGGGGCCCACGCCCGAGTATTTATACTCCTTGGACAGCGCCACCAGCTGGCCGTCCAGCGTTATTTCATAAGTAGTTTCTCGATGATGAGATTTATAACACTGGGATTGTTCTCCTTAGAGCAGAGAAGGTTAAGAGGAGATTTAATCGAGGTGTTCAAAGTCATGAGGGGTTTTGATGGAGTAAATAAGGAGAAAGTGTTTCCAGTGGCAGGAGGGTCGGTAACCAGAGGACACAGATTGAAGATAATCGGTAAAAGAACCAGAGGGGAGATGAGGAGAATGTTTTTCCGCAGCGAGTTGTTGTGATCTGGAATGCGCTGCCTGAAAGGGCGGTGGAAGCAGATTCAATAGTAACTTTCAAAAGGGAATTGGAGAAATACTTGAAAAGGAGAAATGTGCAGGGCTGTGGGGAGAGAGCAGGGGGGAGTGGGACTAATTGGAGAGCTCTTTCAAAGAGCCAACACAGGCACGATGGGCCGAATGGCCTCCTCCTGTGCTGTACGATTCTGCGAGATGAATGGAACTGGGAGAGAGGTGGGGTACTGGGGGGACGGGAGTGCGGGTGCCCTGACGGTGTATGCGCGCCTCTCTCTGTGTGTGGCAGGTGATCATCGCGCTGTCCAACCACCTGAACGCGGTGGAGTCGGAGAAGCAGAAGCTGCGGGCCCAGGTGCGGCGGCTGGTCCAGGAGAACCAATGGCTGCGGGACGAGCTGGCGGACACCCAGCAGAAGCTGCAGCGCAGCGAGCAGACCGTAGCGCAGCTGGAGGAGGAGAAGAAGCACCTGGAGTTCATGAACCAGATCAAGAAGTTCGACGAGGACGTCTCGCCCTCAGTGAGTGTCGCTCGGGGGCGGCAAGGGCGAGGCAGAGGGAGGGGAGGGTGATCTGGGGGGCCCCTTCTGCCCAACCCCACCCAGCTCGGCGCTGCCTGCAGTAATCACGGCCCATAACAGCAGTAAGAAGTAAGAGGCGACTGTTGGCCTCAGTACCCTGGCTCGGGGTGGTTTGGGGGGGGGGGGGGGCTGGGGTGCAATCATCCCAGTGCTTTCGCTCACCGCTATCCCGTGACTCCGGTGAAGACTCAAGCCTGTGGATTGGGCGAGGACGGGCTTGCACTCTGCTGTGCAGCTTCCCCCAGTCGAATTGCCCGCCAACAATGAACTCGAGCTTCACACGGGGTGCCCTTGGGTTGTGGACCAGAGGCGGCAGCCACCACAGAGAGTGTCAGCAATTGGATCTGAATTGCCAATCTCTGACTGGACGCGGGACAGCTGTTAGGGTGGGTGGGTTGGGAGGAATGTCACAATGGGACTGTAGGGGGCGCTCTGCTGGGGTGACACTGAGGCATGTTGATTGGACGCTCTATTCGGGAGTGTTTGATGGGACAGTGCAGAGGGAGCTTTACTCTGTATCTAACCCGTGCTGTACCTGCCCCGGGAGTGTTTGATGGGACAGTGTAGAGGGAGCTTTACTCTGTATCTAACCCGTGCTGTACCTGCCCTGGGAGTGTTTGATGGGACAGTGTAGAGGGAGCTTTACTCTGTATCTAACCCGTGCTGTACCTGCCCTGGGAGTGTTTGATGGGGCAGTGTAGAGGGAGCTTTACTCTGTATCTAACCCGTGCTGTACCTGCCCTGGGAGTGTTTGATGCTGTCCCTCTTTTCCGAGCAGGAGGAGAAGAATGGAGACTCTGGGAAAGAAGTGCTGGACGACCTTTTTCCCAATGATGATGAACAAGCTCAAGGTGCTAATCTTCAGCGATGTTAGTGTAGAAGATTAAGGGGTGATCTGATCGAGGTGTTTAAGATGATTAAAGGATTCGATCGGGTCGAGAGAGAGCGAAACTATTTCCTCTGGTGGGGGGAGTCCAGAACAAGGGGGCAGAACCTTCAAATTAGAGCCAGGCCGTTCAGGGGTGATGTCAGGAAGCACTTCTTCACACAAAGGGTGGTGGAAATCTGGAACTCTCTCCCCCAAAGAGCTGTCGAGGCCGGGGGTCAACTGGAAATTTCAACAGAGAGTGATAGATTTTTGTTGGGTCAGGGTATTGAGGGTTACGGAACCAAGGCGGGTAGCTGGGGTTAAAATACAGATCACCTCCGCGGATCCGATTGAATGGTGTAACAGGCTCGAGGGGCTGAATGGCCTCCTCCTGTTCCTGTGTAACAGGCTCGAGGGGGCTGAATGGACTCCTCCTGTTGCTGTGTAACAGGCTCGAGGGGCTGAATGGCCTCCTCCTGTTCCTGTGTAACAGGCTCGAGGGGGCTGAATGGACCTCCTCCTGTTCCTGTGTAACAGGGCTCGAGGGGGCTGAATGGCATCCTCCTGTTCCTGTGTAACAGGCTCGAGGGGCTGAATGGCCTCCTCCTGTTCCTGTGTAACAGGCTCGAGGGGCTGAATGGCCTCCTCCTGTTCCTGTGTAACCGGCTCGAGGGGGCTGAATGGCCTCCCCATGTTCATGTGTAACAGGCTTGAGGTGCTGAATGGCCTCCTCCTGTTCCTGTGTAACAGGGTCGAGGGGGCTGAATGGCCTCCTCCTGTTCCCTGTGTAACAGGCTCGAGGGGGCTGAATGGACCTCCTCCTGTTCCTGTGTAACAGGCCTCGAGGGGGCCTGAATGGCCTCCTCCCTGTTCCTGTGTAACCAGGCTCGAGGGGGCTGAATGGCCTCCCCATGTTCCTGTGTAACAGGCTTGAGGGGCTGAATGGCCTCCTCCTGTTCCTGTGTAACAGGGTCGAGGGGGCTGAATGGCCTCCTCCTGTGTAACAGGGTCGAGGGGGCTGAATGGCCCTCCTCGTGTGTAACAGGGGTCGAGTGGGGCTGAATGGCCTCCTCCTGTTCCTGTGTAACAGGCTCGAGGGGGCTGAATGGCCTCCTCCTGTTCCTGTGTAACAGGGTCGAGGGGGCTGAATGGCCTCCTCCTGTTCCTGAGTGCGAGGCAGGATGGGCTGGACTGGACCAGAGCCAGGAAGCTCAAGGTGACCAAGGTGTCGGTGAGGGTTTCACGGGTGACGGTTCACCGGCCGAACAGCCCGCTCGCTCGTGAAGATTGACCCCCTTGGGCGAGGTAGTGCATAGCTCCCGCTGCCCGTGGAACCCGTATTCCCCGCACCGTGTCCTAACTCGCACCCAGTCCCGTTCACCCATCACCCTGTGCTCACTGCCCCGTGTCCTAACTCACACCCAGTCCCGTTCACCCATCACCCCCTGTGCTCACTGCCCCCTGTCCTAACTCGCACCCAGTCCCGTTCACCCATCACCCTGTGCTCACTGCCCCGTGTCCTAACTCACACCCAGTCCCGTTCACCCATCACCCCCTGTGCTCACTGCCCCGTGTCCTAACTCACACCCAGTCCCGTTCACCCATCACCCCCTGTGCTCACTGCCCCGTGTCCGAACTCGCACCCAGTCCCATTCACCCATCACCCCCTGTGCTCACTGCCCCGTGTCCTAACTCACACCCAGTCCCGTTCACCCATCACCCCCTGTGCTCACTGCCCCGTGTCCTAACTCACACCCAGTCCCGTTCACCCATCACCCCCTGTGCTCACTGCCCCGTGTCCTAACTCACACCCAGTCCCGTTCACCCATCACCCCCTGTGCTCACTGCCCCGTGTCCTAACTCACACCCAGTCCCGTTCACCCATCACCCCGTGCTCACTGCCCCGTGTCCTAACTCACACCCAGTCCCGTTCACCCATCACCCCCTGTGCTCACTGCCCCGTGTCCTAACTCACACCCAGTCCCGTTCACCCATCACCCCGTGCTCACTGCCCCGTGTCCTAACTCACACCCAGTCCCGTTCACCCATCACCCCCTGTGCTCACTGCCCCGTGTCCTAACTCACACCCAGTCCCGTTCACCCATCACCCCCTGTGCTCACTGCCCCGTGTCCTAACTCGCACCCAGTCCTGTTCACCCATCACCCCCTGTGCTCACTGCCCCGTGTCCTAACTCACACCCAGTCCCGTTCACCCCATCACCCCGTGCTCACTGCCCTGTGTCCTAACTCGCACCCAGTCCCCGTTCACCCATCACCCCCTGTGCTCACAGCCCCGTGTCCTAACTCGCACCCAGTCCCGTTCACCCATCACCCCGTGCTCACTGCCCCGTGTCCTAACTCGCACCCAGTCCCGTTCACCCATCACCCCCTGTGCTCACTGCCCGTGTCCTAACTCGCACCCAGTCCCGTTCACCCATCACCCCCCTGTGCTCACTGCCCCCGTGTCCCTAACTGACACCCCAGTCCCGTTCACACCATCACCCCCTGTGCTCACTGCCCCCGTGTCCTAACTCACACCCAGTCCCGTTCACCCATCACCCCCTGTGCTCACTGCCCCGTGTCCCTAACTCACACCGAGTCCCGTTCACACCATCACCCACTGTGCTCACTGCCCCGTGTCCTAACTCGCACCCAGTCCCGTTCACTCCATCACCCCCCTGTGCTCGCTGACCTACATTGGCTCCCGGTCCGGCAACGCCTCGATTTTAAAATTCTCATCCTGGTGTTCAAATCCCTCCATGGCCTCCTCGCCCCCCTCCCTATCTCTGTAACCTCCTCCAGCTCCTACAACCCTCCCTATCTCTGTAACCTCCTCCAGCCCTACAAACCCTCCCTATCTCTGTAACCTCCTCCAGCCCCACAACCCTCCCTATCTCTGTAACCTCCTCCAGCCCCCTACAACTCTCCCTATCTCTAACCTCCTCCAGCCCCTACAACCCTCCCTATCACTGTAACCTCCTCCAGCCCCTACAAGCCTCCCTATCTCTGTAACCTCCTCCAGCTCTACAAACCCTCCCTATCTCTGTAACCTCCTCCAGCCCCTACAAGCCTCCCTATCTCTGTAACCTCCTCCAGCCCTACAACCCTCCCTATCTCTCGTAACCTCCTCCAGCCCCTACAACCCTCCCTATCTCTGTAACCTCCTCCAGCCCCTACAAGCCTCCCTATCTCTGTAACCTCCTCCAGCCCTACAACCCTCCCTATCTCTGCAACCTCCTCCAGCCCCCTACAACCCACCCTATCTCTGTAACCTCCTCCAGCCCATACAACCCTCCCTATTTCTGTAACCTCCTCCAGCCTCTACAACCCTCCCTATCTCTGTAACCTCCTCCAGCCATACAACCATCCCTATCTCTGTAACCTCCTCCAGCCCTACAACCCTCCCTATCTCTGTAACGTCCTCCAGCCCCTACAACCCTCCCTATCATTGTAACCTCCTCCAGCCCCTACAACCCTCCCTATCTCTGTAACCTCCTCCAGCTTTTACAACCCTCCCTATCCCTGTAACCTATCCCAGCCCTACAACCGTCCCTATCTCTGTAACCTCCTCCAGCCCTACAACCCTCCCTATCTCTGTAACCTCCTCCAGCCCCTACAACCCTCCCTATCTCTGTAACCTCCTCCAGCCCCTACAACCCTCCCTATCTCTGTAACCTCCTACAACCCTCCCTATCTCTGTAACCTCCTCCAGCCCCACAACCCTCCGAGATCTCTGCGCTCCTCCAATTCTGGCCTCTTGCGCATCCCCCGATTTCCATCGCTCCACCATTGGCGGCCGTGCCTTCAGCCGCCTGGGCCCTGAGCTCTGGAATTCCCTCCCTAAACCTCTCCGCCTCTCTCTCCTCCTTTAAGACGCTCTTTAAAACCGACCTCTTTGACCGAGCTTTTGGTCACCTGTCCTATTATCTCCTGATGTGGCTCGGTGTCTGACTTGCGCTCCTCTGAGGCGCCTGTGGGGACGTTTTACTACATTCAAGGCACTCTATAAATGAGAGTTGTTGTTACAATGGAACCATGGTATGTAAACACGTCACGCTCCGCTTCCACCCTCCACTGCAGCGCCGCCATTTGGCGGGAGGGCGGAACTGCAGCATGATCAAGTTTACATCGGCAGTTGTTCCCTTCCTCCAGCAAAAGTCAGGGGAGGGGTAGGGGGCGCTAAAGTGTCATAAATAAACATTTGACTGAATGATGGTTGGAATAATCTCTCTCTCTCTCTCTCTCTGTCTCTCTCAATTCAATTCAATTCAAATGCTTTATTGGCATGAAAGTTTACAGGGAACCATATTGCCAAAGCTTACATAACAAAAAGTACAGTTTTCTAACATTCTGTAGGTGTCAAACAATTTTGACCTTCGTTGGGTACATACAATACTAATTTAAACAATATTAATTTAAACAGTCGTTGAACATCGTTGGGTACATTCAGTATTAATTTTAAACAGTCCTCTCTCTCTCTCTCTGTCTCTCTCTCTCTCTGTCTCTCTCTCTCTCTGTCTCCCTCTCTCTCTCTCTGTCTCCCTCTCTCTCTCTCTCTGTCTCCCTCTCTCTGTCTCCCTCTCTCTCTGTCTCTCTCTCGGCAGGACACCAGCCTCACACGGTGGGCGATGTGGCCCAGCACGGCGGTTACGAGATCCCGGCCCGCCTGAGGACGCTGCATAACCTGGTGATCCAGTACGCCTCGCAGGGGCGGTACGAGGTGGCTGTCCCGCTCTGCAAACAGGCGCTGGAGGACCTGGAGAAAACCTCGGGCCACGACCACCCCGACGTGGCCACCATGCTCAACATCCTGGCACTGGTGTATCGGTGAGAGCAAGGCCCGTCCATCCTCCCCGGAACTGGGGGTCCGGCAAAGGTGGAACTGCCCACGGAGCGGTGGGGAGGGGGGTCTGCTCGTGAGTGCAGGGCACTGGGTCTCGAGGAGAAAGGGAGAAAAATGTGGATGTGGAGGGGGCCTGAGGGTGAGGGGGACTGGGAGCAGGTATGGAGGGAGGAGGGGGAGTGAGGGGATCGGAGGGTGTGGAGGGAGGAGGAGGGGGAGGATGAGGGGTGGGGAGGGAGGAGGTGGAGAGGGACTGAGGGGGTGTGTGGAGGGAGGGAGTGGGGGGAGGGGGGAGGAGGGGAAGTGAGGGGAATCGGAGGGTGTGGAGGAGGGAGCGCGAGGGGAGCAAGGGGATCGGTGGGTGTGGAGGGAGGAGGAGGGGGAGGGAGGAGGAGGAGGGAGAGCGAGGGGAGAGTGAGGGGGATCGCGGGGAGGGGAGGGTGTGGAGGGACGATGGGAGCGAGGAGGGGCGGCGGAGTACAGGGTTGAGTTGAGGATGGGTGGTAAAGCAGGAATTCACGGGAGACCCGTTGGTAACTCAGTGTTTCCGTGTGCTCAGAGATCAGAACAAGTACAAGGAGGCGGCTCATCTGCTGAATGATGCCCTGAACATCCGGGAGAAAACACTCGGGAAGGACCACCCGGCGGTGAGTGCGACCCACTGGGGTCAGAAAATAAACACCAGCATTGGAACTCAGGCCAACACTGATGGCGGGGGATGGATTCTCCCTCTCTCAGTCTCTGTCTCTCTCTCTCTGTCTCTCTCTCTGTCTCTCTCTCTCTGTCTCTCTCTCTCTCGCTGGTTGTGACCTGTCTTGTATGTTTGTCCCTAGGTTGCAGCTACCCTCAACAACCTGGCGGTCTTGTGTGGCAAGAGGGGGAAGTACAAAGAGGCCGAACCGCTCTGCAAGAGAGCTCTGGAGATCAGGGAGAAGGTGGGTGATCAGGGCTGCCCTCGCAGTTACTTCTCGGGATGTGGGCGTCGCTGGCGAGGCCCACCATTTATTGCCCATTCCCTAGTTGCCCCTCGAGAAGGTGGTGGTGAGCCGCCTTCTTGAACCGCTGCAGTCCGTGTGGTGAAGGTGCTCCCACAGTGCTGTTAGGGAGGGAGTTCCAGGATTTTGACCCAGCGATGATGAAGGATCGACCGATATATTTCCAAGTCAGGATGGTGTGTGACTTGGAGTGGGAACTTGGAGGTGGTGGTGTTCCCGTGCGCCTGCTGCCCTTGTCCTTCTAGGTGGAAGAGGTCGCGGGTTTGGGAGGTGCTGCCGAAGAAGCCTTGGCGAGTTGCTGCAGTGCATCTTGTAGATGGAACACACTGCAGCCACGGTGCGCCGGTGGTGGAGGGAGTGAATGTTTAAGGTGGTGGATGGGGTGCCAATCAAGCGGGCTGCTTTGTCCTGGATGGTGTCGAGCTTCTTGAGTGTTGTTGGAGCTGCACTCACCCAGGCAAGTGGAGAGTATTCCATCACACTCCTGACTTGTGCCTTGTAGATGGTGGAGAGGCTTTGGGGAGTCAGGAGGTGAGACACTCGCCGCAGAATACCCAGCCTCTGACCTGCTCTTGTAGTCAGCCTGTTGATGAGCTTGGCCCAGTTGAGGGTTGGCGCTGTTCGAGGCCTCGCCTCAGCTGCCCCAGTGACTCTGTGGTAATCGCTATCGAGTCACGTGGAGCAGGAAAGGCCCAGACTCCATCCCCGGCCTGTGCTGAGTTCGATGGTCTCGGCCTGAGGCAGCAGTTGGGGATACAATTAACCTCAGCACCATTGGGTTAGACCGGGGTGGGGCGAGAGCGGGGGGGACAAGAGAAATGAGCCAGAATTCTTGCCACTGACTCCCCTGGGGACTCCTGGTGGACAGCGCGTGTATGAGCAGATCGGACATCAGGCAAGGGCAGGATCGGCCTGGGCTGTGATGCCCCCTGCAGTCAAATAGCCTGCCGACACTTACCCGTCTCGGCTCGCCAATAAATAATGGCCACTGGGGGTGAGATTCCGGAGCTGTTCAGTTGATCACGGAGGTCGCTGTGCCTCCCGTGGGAGCAGCCGCCCTCGGACGAGGAAGGAAGAACATGGGTGGGGGGGGTCGGGGGCGGTGGGGGGGGTTGTGCGCTGTACAATCGGTCTCAATTCCCCCCTCCCTCCCACTCCAAACCCCCCCCCCGGAGGACCCGGACAAAACATCCGAGTTCACGACCTTCCCGAGGGGGCCACCTTGCTGCACATCCTCGCTCTGGTGTACAGGCCGAACCACTCCTCTCCCCATCTCCCCGAAACTGGGGGCTCCGGCAAAGGGAGAGCCCGGGGATTGGGGACGTTAAAAGTGGGGGATTGGGGTCTGTTTGAGAGTGCTCCCTGACGTAAGGAAACTACGAAGCACGTGGTCAGAGTATAAAACAAGGCTTTAATCAACTGTTTCACAACCATGAGCTCGAGTTACATCACTAGTTCCTGGTTACAAAAACGTCCTGAGCAAGCTGGGCCCACGCCCGAGTATTTATACTTTCCTTGGACGGCGCCACCAGCTGGCGGCCCAGTGTTAGCTCATGAGTCATTTCTACACGAATGGCAAGATTCATGACGCTCCCCACTTGCAGTACGCTGCTGGAACGTGCGGGGCGAGCTCGGCGGTTTTGCCCCCCCCCCACGGTTGAATGCCCTTGCGCGCCCAGAACGGGGCCACTTGGGCGAGGAAATGGAGGGTTGCCTGTCTCCCAGCGGCTTCGGGGTGGGGGGGGTGGTGGGGGTGGTGGGGGTTGTTCAAGAGCTGTGGTCCGGCCCGGAATCGGGGGGGGGGGGGTGGGATGCAGGAATAACTATGCTGGACACAGCTCTGAATTTTTCTTTCCCTCTTCCTCTCACATTGGAACCAGGTGTTGGGGAAGTTCCACCCAGATGTTGCCAAGCAGCTGAACAACCTGGCCTTGCTGTGCCAGAACCAGGGGAAGTACGAAGAGGTGGAGCGCTATTACCGGCACGCGCTGGAGATCTACGAGTCCCGACTGGGGCCTGATGACCCCAACGTGGCGAAAACCAAGAACAACCTGGTAGGAGTCTGCACCGTGCTGTTCGACCGAGGAGGCGGCGCGGGCGGCACCACACGTGGCCCTCAGCGCTCCCTGGGTGCTGCATAGAAAGGAAAGCTCTGCTCACAACACCCCGATCTTGGAGTGACTGCGATCAGTTCTGGACCCCGCACCTCGGGAAGGATCTATCGGCCTCGGAGGGGGGGGCAGCGCAGATTCACCAGAACGATACCGGGGCTAAAAGGGTTAATTTACGAGGACAGGTTGCACAGACTGGGCTTGTATTCCCTCGAGTTTAGAAGATTAAGGGGCGATCTAATCGAGGTGTTTAAGATGATTAAAGGATTCGATCGGGTCGAGAGAGAAACTATTTCCTCTGGTGGGGGGAGTCCAGAACAAGGGGGCAGAACCTTCAGATTAGAGCCAGGCCGTTCAGGGGTGATGTCAGGAAGCACTTCTTCACACAAAGGGGGGTGGAAATCTGGAACTCTCTCCCCAAAAAAGCTGTCGAGGCTGGGGGTCAACTGAAGATTTCAAAACTGAGATTGCTAGATTTTTGTTGGGTCCGGGTATTGAGGGTTACGGCACCAAGGTGGGTCGATGGAGTTAAGATACAGATCACCCGCGATCCGATTGAATGGCGGAACGTGTTCGAGGGGCTGAATGGGCCTCCTCCTGTTCCTGTGTAACAGGCTCGAGGGGCTGAATGGTCTCCTCCTGTTCCTGTGTAACAGGCTCGAGGGGCTGAATGGCCTCCTGTTCCTGTGCAACTCGAGGGGCTGAATGGTCTCCTCCTGTTCCTGTGTAACAGGCTCGAGGGGCTGAATGGTCTCCTCCTGTTCCTGTGTAACAGGCTCGAGGGGCTGAATGGTCTCCTCCTGTTCCTGTGTAACAGGCTCGAGGGGCTGAATGGCCTCCTCCTGTTCCTGTGTAACAGGCTCGAGGGGCTGAATGGTCTCCTCCTGTTTCTGTGTCCCAGGTGCCATTCCAAAGCCTGTGTTGTGTTTGGTGATCCCAGCCCGGTACTCAGTGCCACTGAGATTGGAAGGGGCATGGGGGGTGAGGAGCGGGGGAAATTCCCCCGGGGATCCCGCACTTGCCCTCTGCTGTGGAGCGCGCGGACATTGGACGGTGACAGGATCGAGCTAGGCTGTGATGCCCCCTGTAGACGAATAGTCTGATGCTGCTCAGTAATGGACAGTTATCTGAGGTAGTGTGTAGAGGGTATGGCCGGCGCCCGTGAAACACGTACCCCAGCGAGCGTCGGGAGGGGAGGCTGGGTGAATAATGTTTTTATCCTGACGAGCTCTGTTCTCTCCTGAAAAATATGTCTGATTTATTTTTTCCTCCCTCTCCCTCAGGCATCCTGTTATCTTAAACAGGGCAAATATAAAGAGGCAGAGTCTTTGTACAAGGAGATCCTGACTAGGGCACATGAGAAGGAGTTTGGTTCTGTTAGTGGTAAGTATATACGGGGTCGGGGGCCTCTCGATCTGAGGAGGGATTCTCTCTTCATGTGTGCAATTTGTGCTCATCGGGGTGTTAGCGCTGGGGGTATGGAGCGCTGTGTGTCAGCTCCCTCACCGTCCCCGTCAAACCCTCCCAGGGCAGGTACAGCACGGGTTAGATACAGAGTAAAGCTCCCTCACTGTCCCCGTCAAACACTCCCAGGGCAGGTACAGCACGGGTTAGATACAGAGTAAAGCTCCCTCACTGTCCCCGTCAAACCCTCCCAGGGCAGGTACAGCACGGGTTAGATACAGAGTAAAGCTCCCTCACCGTCCCCGTCAAACCCTCCCAGGGCAGGTACAGCACGGGTTAGATACAGAGTAAAGCTCCCTCTACACTGTCCCATCAAACCCTCCCAGGGCAGGTACAGCACGGGTCAGATACAGAGTAAAGCTCCCTCTACACTGTCCCATCAAACACTCCCAGGGCAGGTACAGCACGGGTCAGATACAGAGTAAAGCTCCCTCTACACTGTCCCATCAAACCCTCCCAGGGCAGGTACAGCACGGGTCAGATACAGAGTAAAGCTCCCTCTACACTGTCCCATCAAACACTCCCAGGGCAGGTACAGCACGGGTTAGATACAGAGTAAAGCTCCCTCTACACTGTCCCATCAAACACTCCCAGGGCAGGTACAGCACGGGTTAGATACAGAGTAAACCTCCCTCTACACTGTCCCATCAAACACTCCCAGGGCAGGTACAGCATGGGTTAGATACAGAGTAAAGCTCCCTCTACACTGTCCCATCAAACGCTCACAGGGCAGGTACAGCACGGGTTAGATACAGAGTAAAGCTCCCTCTACACTGTCCCATCAAACACTCCCAGGGCAGGTACAGCACGGGTTAGATACAGAGTAAAGCTCCCTCTACACTGTCCCATCAAACACTCCCAGGGCAGGTACAGCACGGGTTAGATACAGAGTAAAGCTCCCTCTACACTGTCCCATCAAACACTCCCAGGGCAGGTACAGCACGGGTTAGATACAGAGTAAAGCTCTGAAATAAAGAATAGATTTGCCTTCCAAAGTTAGGCTTTATTAACTTTAAAATTAGCAGCATATCTTTCTACATCCAGTCCCAACTAAGGCTAGAAAAGGACTGAATTTAAGGTAGCCACAACACATCATGTGATCATCAACTACCAATGAGATTACAACACATATCCCAAGGCAGTTAACAAACAACGAATCACAATACTTTTACTAATCAAGGAATAATCACCACATTCACCCCTCCTTTTAAAATATACTCCAACCTAATAACTTTTACAATTTACAATTAATTATTTACAACTAAACTATGCACGAGAATAAAACTATTTACATAACACAATACTAAATGAACAACAACAAATAATAACATTACGCATAAGTATTAAGTATCTCTCAACTAAAACAATATACTATAATATTTCAACAATTTTTAAAACATTATCAATTTAAAAGTCCATTTTCAATCGGTCGACCGGATATCTTGTTCGTGTCGACCTTCTTAACCTTGGTAAAATTCCTTGCCCTCCCACGCCAGAAGGCACAGAAGTATCTTCAACAGGAAGGCTATCCATATCCCGATTCTCAACGGTTTCCGGATTAGAAATCCCATCAGAAGATGAACTGGGACGGTCATAAACATCTACGAAAGGCTGACTAATAGAAGTATGATTATCTGCAATCGGATTGGAAATATTCGTAGTATCTGTAACAGCATCCACCTTATCCGAATCATGACCATTATTAATATCCTCAGAAGAGGGCTGGCCCCCACAAGGAGCCAAGTCTTTAATTGAAACAGTACTTTCTTTCCCATCTTGGAATCGAATATGAGCATATTGGGAATTTGCCTCCAACAGCTCCACCTCCTCCACCAAGGGGTCATATTTTGACAATCTAACATGGCGTCGAAGCAACACAGGTCCCTGCATAGTAAGCCATGAAGGTACCGAATATCCCGTAGTAGATCTCCGCGGATAGTTAAAGAGCCTTTCATGGGGGGTCACATTCGTAGCCGTTGAAAGCAATGATCTAATGGAATGCAGGGCATCAGGCAGTACCATTTCCCACTGTGTATTCTTAAGGTTCCGGGATGTCAAAGCCAACATAACTGCCTTCCAGATCACCCCATTGTATCGTTCGCACTGTCCATTACCCTGGGGATTATACGGGGTAGTTCTGCTAGTAGAAATTCCCCGACTCTGAAGGTATTCCTTCAACTGGGAAGACATAAAAGAACTTCCCTGATCCGAATGGATATGCGCAGGCATCCCAAAGATGACAAAAAGTTGAGTCAAATATTTAATAACTGTAGCAGCTGATACATCTGCACAAGGAAAAGCAAAAGGGAACCTTGAAAACTCATCCACAACAGTAAATATATATGGGTTTTGAGTAGTTGAAGGAAGAGGTCCCTTAAAATCAACACTCAAACGTTCAAAAGGAGAAGTAGCCTTTATAAGATGAGCTCGTTGAGGCTTAAAGAAATTCGGTTTACACCGAGCACAGATAGAACATGATGAAGTCATCCGCTTGACGTCTTCAACTGAAAAAGGCAAGTTCTTACTGCGTACAAAGTGTATCATCCTCGTAACCCCAGGATGACATAAGGCATTGTGAAGATTAATAAGCGTATCTCCGTGAATCACCGAACAATAAGCCCTCGACAGTGCATCAGCAGCAACATTATCCTTTCCCGGACGATAAACTATGTCAAAATGGTAACATGCCAACTCAATCCTCCATCTCATTATTTTATCATTTTTAATCTTTCCAAAATGTTTAACATCAAACATAAAGGACACAGATTTTTGGTCAGTTACCAGCGTGAAATGTCGCCCCGATAAATAATGTCTCCATTTACGCAATGCTTCTACTATTGCGTATGCCTCTTTTTCTATTGAGGAATGTCTTTTTTCACTATTATTCAAAGTACGTGAGAAAAAGGCCACAGGTCTTCCATTTTGGTTCAAAGTAGCCCCAATTGCAAAATCCGAAGCATCCGTCTCAATCACAAAGGGAACCTGCTCATCAATGGAATGCACAACTGCTCCTAAAATATCCTTTTTAAAATTCTCAAAACATGTCCTGGCCTCCCATGAGAGAGGATATGTCGTAACCCGAATAAGAGGCCGGATCTTCCGTGAAAAATTTGCAATCCAATTAGAATAATAAGAAAACAGTCCAACAACTCGTTGCAAAGCCTTAGAATTAGTAGGACAAGGTAAATCGATCAATGGTCGCAGACGTTCTGGATCTGGTTTAATCTTATTTCCCGAAATAATATACCCCAATAGATTTACCTCAGTAGTCGAAAAGACACATTTCTCTTTGTTAAAAGTTAAACCAACTTTTTCCGCAGCTTGAAGGAATCTTTTTAAATTAGAATCATGCTCCACCCTTGATTTGCCACACACTGTGATGTCATCTAAGTATGAAAAGGTGTCAGAGAGGGAGTTATCACTTATAAAAGCATCCATTGCCCGTTGAAAACAAGCAACACCATTAGTAACACCAAATGGTATTCGAAAAAACTGATACAGCTTTCCACCAGCCTCAAAGGCCGTATATGGTTGATCCTTCTTAACAATAGGAATCTGATGATAAGCACTCTTTAAATCAATAGTGCTAAAAACTTTATACGGAGATACTTTATTGATAAGCTCATCAATCTTAGGCAAAGGGTACGCGTCTAATTGAGTATACCTATTAATAGTTTGGGAATAATCTATCACCATTCGTTTCTTGTGTCTCTCATTAGTCGTGACAACTACCTGTGCTCGCCAAGGCGAACAACTAGGTTCAATGATTCCTTCCAATAAGAGACGTTGAACTTCAGAATTAATAAATTCTCTATCCTGACTACTATATCTTCTTGACTTGGTAGCAATTGGCTTACAATCCGACATCAAATTAGAAAAAAAAGTGATAATGGAGGAATAGATAAAGAGGTTAATCCACAAATAGATAAAGGTGGCTTAGTCCCTCCAAATGAAAGACTAAGAGACTCGTGTAACTGAAGAACATCATGTCCAATCAAAATATCCGCACAGAGATTAGGCAAAACAGATAGGCGTATATCAGTATACGTATTACCCAGAAGAACCATTTTCACAAAGCAACAACCAGCTATTTGTGAAATAAGGGTCGTCTGAGCCATACACACCTGATACGTAACAGGCGAAATTTTCAAATGCTTCTCCTTCGCAAACTGAAGACTTATAAAACTCTCAGTACTGCCCGTATCTATAAGGGCGTTCACTTCCAACCCATTAACTTGAGCCGTAACTATAGCTTTGTTTAGGCCATGAGCAAATGCAGCAGAAATTGATGCAATAAACGCCCTATCTAAAGGCTGAATAGTCACAGAAGAGGTAGTGGAGGAAGACCCTCCCACACCAGGAGAAGGGAAGGTAATTGAACCTGATGATTTGCACACACGTGCATAATGACCTCTTGCCGCATTTACTACACACAGCCTCCCGAGCAGGACACTTCAGACGAGGGTGCCGGATATTCCCACAAAAATAACACTTCTGAATCCTAAAGGCAACGGCCGCCGAAGTAGAAACTGTTTCAAAATCTAGTAAACCACTCCCATTAAGTCCACATAATTCCTTTTCATCCGAAACTGCCGAAACCATAGTCGCAGGCCGATTAAAAAGAGCATAAGAATCCGAACTTCTCTGAGCCACATCCAATGTAGAAGCTTGCTCAAAAGCACTTTTAAGATCCAGAGTCTTATTTTCTAACAACCGCTGACGAATTGATCTAGACAGTAATCCATTAATAAAAGCATCCCGTACCGATTCTTCCTTATGTTCTTCAGCCGTCACAGCCTTATAATTACAGTCAACACTAAGGCACCGAAGTGCTTGTAAATAAGTATCCAAAGATTCTCCCACCTGCTGCCTACGGGCAGATAGAAGATGACGTGCGAATACCTCATTCTTTGGTTTAACAAAAATCTTTTCCAATGTAGAAATAGCCTCTTCATAAGTTTTACAGTGCAAAATATATTTATATACATCCGGGTCAATGTAGTTGATCAGCATATTCAGCTTATTTAGAGCCTCTTGATCCAACACGCCCAAAAAGTTTTTAAATGTACAATACCAATGTTTCCATTTATCATCCACTCCAGCAGAATTGGGGTCAGCCTTGAATCGTTCTGGTTGAAGATATCGCTCCATTCTAACAAAAAGTTAATAAATTGAAATAAAGAATAGATTTGCCTTCCAAAGTTAGGCTTTATTAACTTTAAAATTAGCAGCATATCTTTCTACATCCAGTCCCAACTAAGGCTAGAAAAGGACTGAATTTAAGGTAGCCACAACACACCATGTGATCATCAACTACCAATGAGATTACAACACATATCCCAAGGCAGTTAACAAACAACGAATCATAATACTTTTACTAATCAAGGAATAATCACCACAAGCTCAGGCAGCGGGCGGCCGAGGGGGTCGTCCGGCCGGATTGCCTCCCTCTCTTCCGCGGCCATGTTCGCGGCCGGGTGGCCCTGGAGATGGAGCACGCGGTGTCCGCCGGCGAGCTCGAGCTCTTTCGTGACCGGTGGGCGCCGCGGGGACTGGAGTGCGTAATCGATTTAAGAGGCCAAATTTTAATTTGATTAATCGGGTTATTTAAAGGGTTTATTTGTTTAAGGGTTTTACTTTTTGGGTTTTAAAAAAAGAGGACAAGCTCCCTCTACACTGTCCCCGTCAAACACTCCCGGGGCAGGTACAGCACGGGTTAGATACAGAGTAAAGCTCCCTCTACACTGTCCCATCAAACACTCCCAGGGCAGGAACCCGAGTGAGAGTCAGCACCTTCAGAGGTCTGGGGAAGGGGAGGTGACCGAGGAACATGTGCCTGAGACTGAAAATGTCCCTGTGATTCTAACTGCCTGCAGGTGAGAATAAACCCATTTGGATGCATGCTGAGGAACGAGAGGAGCAGAGCAAGGTAAGCAACACTGGCTCGTCTATCAACCCAGACCTCGCTCGGCCCTCCGATCAGTCCCTGGGCCTGTCGGCAACAACAACTTGTATTTACACAGCGCCTGTAACGTAGTAAAACATCCCAAGGCGCTTCACAGGAGCGTAAATCAGACACAAATCAGACCCCGAGCCACATACGGAGATATTAGGACAGGCGACCAAAAGCTGGGTCAAAGAGGTCGGTTTTAAGGAGCGTCTTAAAGGAGGAGAGAGAGGCGGAGAGGTTTAGGGAGGGAATTCCAGAGCTCAGGGCCCAGGCAGCTGAAGGCACGGCCACCAATGGTGGAGCGATGGAAATTGGGCGACGAGCAAGAGGCCAGAATTGGAGAAGCGCGGAGATCTCGGGGGGTTGTAAGGGCTGGAGGAGGTTACAGAGATAGGGAGGGTTGTAGGGGCTGGAGGAGGTTACAGAGATAGGGAGGGTTGTAGGGGCTGGAGGAGGTTACAGAGATAGGGAGGGTTGTAGGGGCTGGAGGAGGTTACAGAGATAGGGAGGGTTGTAGGGGCTGGAGAAGGTTACAGAGATAGGGAGGGTTGTAGGGGCTGGAGGAGTTTACAGAGAGAGGGAGGGGTGTAGGGGCTGGAGGAGGTTACAAAGATAGGGAGGGTTGTGGGGCTGGAGGAGGTTACAGAGATAGGGAGGGTTGTAGGGCTGGAGGAGGTTACAGAGATAGGGAGGGTTGTAGGGGCTGGAGGAGGTTACAGAGATAGGGAGGGTTGTAGGGCTGGAGGAGGTTACAGAGATAGGGAGGGTTGTAGGGCTGGAGGTGGTTACAGAGATAGGGAGGGTTGTAGGGGCTGGAGGAGGTTACAGAGATAGGGAGGGTTGTAGGGGCTGGAGGAGGTTACAGAGATAGGGAGGGTTGTAGGGGCTGGAGGAGGTTACAGAGATACGGTGGGTTGCAGGGGCTGGAGGAGGTTACAGAGATAGGGAGGGTTGTGGGGCTGGAGGAGGTTACAGAGATAGGGAGGGTTGTAGGGGCTGGAGGAGGTTACAGAGATAGGGAGGGTTGTGGGGCTGGAGGAGGTTACAGAGATAGGGAGGGTTGTGGGGCTGGAGGAGGTTACAGAGATAGGGAGGGTTTTACAATAACAGATACAGTACCCGGGAGTGAGTTACAGGTTGGAATCTAATCGAGAGGTTCGGGTGGTTTATATATAGAACTAGCTAGAGTGCCCGGCGGTGCCGAGGATTTTTTGAGGGCATGTTGTTGGAAGAGAGAGAGAGCGCGAGTGGGGGGAAGAGAGAGAGAGCGCGAGTGGGGGGAAGAGAGAGAGCGCGAGTGGGGGGAAGAGAGAGAGCGCGAGTGGGGGGAGGAGAGAGAGCGAGTGGGGGGAGGAGAGAGAGCGATGGGGGGGGGAAGAGAGAGAGCGCGAGTGGGGGGAAGAGAGAGAGCGCGAGTGGGGGGGAAGAGAGAGAGCGCGACTGGGGGGAAGAGAGAGAGCGCGAGTGGGGGGAAGAGAGAGAGCGCGAGTGGGGGGAAGGGAGAGAGCGCGAGTGGGGGGAAGGGAGAGAGCGCGAGTGGGGGGAAGGGAGAGAGCGCGAGTGGGGGGAAGGGAGAGAGCGCGAGTGGGGGGAAGGGAGAGAGCGCGAGTGGGGGGAAGGGAGAGAGCGCGAGTGGGGGGAGGAGAGAGAGCGCGAGTGGGGGGAAGGGAGAGAGCGCGAGTGGGGGGAAGGGAGAGAGCGCGAGTGGGGGGAAGGGAGAGAGCGCGAGTGGGGGGAGGAGAGAGAGCGCGAGTGGGGGGAAGGGAGAGAGCGCGAGTGGGGGGAAGGGAGAGAGCGCGAGTGGGGGGAAGGGAGAGAGCGCGAGTGGGGGGAGGAGAGAGAGCGCGAGTGGGGGGAGGAGAGAGAGCGCGAGTGGGGGGGGGGAGGAGAGAGAGCGACCGGGGGGAGGAGAGAGAGCGACGGGGGGGGAGGAGAGAGAGCGAGCGGGGGGAAGAGAGAGCGCGAGCGGGGGGAAGAGAGAGAGCGCGAGCGGGGGGAGGAGAGAGAGCGCGAGCGGGGGGAGGAGAGAGAGCGCGAGCGGGGGGAGGAGAGAGAGCGCGAGCGGGGGGAGGAGAGAGAGCGAGCGGGGGGAGGAGAGAGAGCGACCGGGGGGGAGAGAGAGCGACCGGGGGGAAGAGAGAGCGACCGGGGGGAAGAGAGAGCGACCGGGGGGAAGAGAGAGAACGACCGGTGGGAAGAGAGAGAGCGACGGTGGGGGGGGAAGAGAGAGAGCGACTGGGGGGGGAAGAGAGAGAGCGACTGGGGGGGAGGAGAGAGAGCGAGTGGGGGGAGGAGAGAGAGCGAGTGGGGGGAGGAGAGAGAGCGACTGGGGGGGGAAGAGAGAGCGCGACTGGGGGGGGGGAAGAGAGAGCGACTGGGGGGGGAAGAGAGAGCGCGACTGGGGGGGGGGAAGAGAGAGAGCGACTGGGGGGAAGAGAGAGAGCGACTGGGGGGGAGGAGAGAGAGCGAGTGGGGGGAGGAGAGAGAGCGAGTGGGGGGAGGAGAGAGAGCGAGTGGGGGGAGGAGAGAGAGCGAGTGGGGGGAGGAGAGAGAGCGAGTGGGGGGAGGAGAGAGAGCGAGTGGGGGGAGGAGAGAGAGCGAGTGGGGGGAGGAGAGAGAGCGAGTGGGGGGAGGAGAGAGAGCGAGTGGGGGGAGGAGAGAGAGCGAGTGGGGGGAGGAGAGAGAGCGAGTGGGGGGAGGAGAGAGAGCGAGTGGGGGGAGGAGAGAGAGCGAGTGGGGGGAGGAGAGAGAGCGAGTGGGGGGAGGAGAGAGAGCGAGTGGGGGGAGGAGAGAGAGCGAGTGGGGGGAGGAGAGAGAGCGAGTGGGGGGAGGAGAGAGAGCGAGTGGGGGGAGGAGAGAGAGCGAGTGGGGGGAGGAGAGAGAGCGAGTGGGGGGAGGAGAGAGAGCGAGTGGGGGGAGGAGAGAGAGCGAGTGGGGGGAGGAGAGAGAGCGAGTGGGGGGAGGAGAGAGAGCGAGTGGGGGGAGGAGAGAGAGCGAGCGGGGGGAGGAGAGAGAGCGAGCGGGGGGAGGAGAGAGAGCGAGCGGGGGGAGGAGAGAGAGCGAGCGGGGGGAGGAGAGAGAGCGAGCGGGGGGAGGAGAGAGAGCGAGCGGGGGGAGGAGAGAGAGCGAGCGGGGGGAGGAGAGAGAGCGAGCGGGGGGAGGAGAGAGAGCGACCGGGGGGGAGAGAGAGCGACCGGGGGGAAGAGAGAGCGACCGGGGGGAAGAGAGAGCGACCGGGGGGAAGAGAGAGAACGACCGGTGGGAAGAGAGAGAGCGACGGTGGGGGGGGAAGAGAGAGAGCGACTGGGGGGGGAAGAGAGAGAGCGACTGGGGGGGAGGAGAGAGAGCGAGTGGGGGGAGGAGAGAGAGCGAGTGGGGGGAGGAGAGAGAGCGACTGGGGGGGGAAGAGAGAGCGCGACTGGGGGGGGGGAAGAGAGAGCGACTGGGGGGGGAAGAGGGAGCGCGACTGGGGGGGGGGAAGAGAGAGAGCGACTGGGGGGAAGAGAGAGAGCGACTGGGGGGGAGGAGAGAGAGCGAGTCGGGGGAGGAGAGAGAGCGAGTGGGGGGAGGAGAGAGAGCGAGTGGGGGGAGGAGAGAGAGCGAGTGGGGGGAGGAGAGAGAGCGAGTGGGGGGAGGAGAGAGAGCGAGTGGGGGGAGGAGAGAGAGCGAGTGGGGGGAGGAGAGAGAGCGAGTGGGGGGAGGAGAGAGAGCGAGTGGGGGGAGGAGAGAGAGCGAGTGGGGGGAGGAGAGAGAGCGAGTGGGGGGAGGAGAGAGAGCGAGTGGGGGGAGGAGAGAGAGCGAGTGGGGGGAGGAGAGAGAGCGAGTGGGGGGAGGAGAGAGAGCGAGTGGGGGGAGGAGAGAGAGCGAGTGGGGGGAGGAGAGAGAGCGAGTGGGGGGAGGAGAGAGAGCGAGTGGGGGGGAGGAGAGAGAGCGAGTGGGGGGAGGAGAGAGAGCGAGTGGGGGGAGGAGAGAGAGCGAGTGGGGGGAGGAGAGAGAGCGAGTGGGGGGAGGAGAGAGAGCGAGTGGGGGGAGGAGAGAGAGCGAGTGGGGGGAGGAGAGAGAGCGAGTGGGGGGAGGAGAGAGAGCGAGTGGGGGGAGGAGAGAGAGCGAGTGGGGGGAGGAGAGAGAGCGAGTGGGGGGAGGAGAGAGAGCGAGTGGGGGGAGGAGAGAGAGCGAGTGGGGGGAGGAGAGAGAGCGAGTGGGGGGAGGAGAGAGAGCGAGTGGGGGGAGGAGAGAGAGCGACTGGGGGAAGAGAGAGAGCGACTGGGGGGAAGAGAGAGAGCGACGGTGGGGGGGGAAGAGAGAGCGACTGGGGGGGGAAGAGAGAGCGACTGGGGGGGGAAGAGAGAGCGACTGGGGGGGGGGAAGAGAGAGCGCGACTGGGGGGGGGGAAGAGAAAGCGACTGGGGGGGGAAGAGAGAGCGCGACGGGGGGGGGAAGAGAGAGAGCGACTGGGGGGAAGAGAGAGAGCGACTGGGGGGAAGAGAGAGAGCGACTGGGGGGAAGAGAGAGAGCGACTGGGGGGAAGAGAGAGCGACTGGGGGGAAGAGAGAGCGACTGGGGGGAAGAGAGAGCGACTGGGGGGAAGAGAGAGCGACTGGGGGGAAGAGAGAGCGACTGGGGGGAAGAGAGAGAGCGACTGGTGGGAAGAGAGAGAGCGACTGGGGGGGAAGAGAGAGAGCGAGTGGGGGGAAGAGAGAGCGCGAGTGGGGGGAGGAGAGAGAGCGAGTGGGGGAGGAGAGAGAGCGAGTGGGGGGAGGAGAGAGAGCGAGTGGGGGGAGGAGAGAGAGCGAGTGGGGGGAGGAGAGAGAGCGAGTGGGGGGAGGAGAGAGAGCGAGTGGGGGGAGGAGAGAGAGCGAGTGGGGGGAGGAGAGAGAGCGAGTGGGGGGAGGAGAGAGAGCGAGTGGGGGGAGGAGAGAGAGCGAGTGGGGGGAGGAGAGAGAGCGAGTGGGGGGAGGAGAGAGAGCGAGTGGGGGGAGGAGAGAGAGCGAGTGGGGGGAGGAGAGAGAGCGAGTGGGGGGAGGAGAGAGAGCGAGTGGGGGGAGGAGAGAGAGCGAGTGGGGGGAGGAGAGAGAGCGAGTGGGGGGAGGAGAGAGAGCGAGTGGGGGGAGGAGAGAGAGCGAGTGGGGGGAGGAGAGAGAGCGAGTGGGGGGAGGAGAGAGAGCGAGTGGGGGGAGGAGAGAGAGCGAGTGGGGGGAGGAGAGAGAGCGAGTGGGGGGAGGAGAGAGAGCGAGTGGGGGGAGGAGAGAGAGCGAGTGGGGGGAGGAGAGAGAGCGAGTGGGGGGAGGAGAGAGAGCGAGTGGGGGGAGGAGAGAGAGCGAGTGGGGGGAGGAGAGAGAGCGAGTGGGGGGAGGAGAGAGAGCGAGTGGGGGGAGGAGAGAGAGCGAGTGGGGGGAGGAGAGAGAGCGAGTGGGGGGAGGAGAGAGAGCGAGTGGGGGGAAGAGAGAGAGCGACTGGGGGGAAGAGAGAGGGCGACTGGGGGGGGAAGAGAGAGAGCGACTGGGGGGAAGAGAGAGAGCGACTGGGGGGAAGAGAGAGAGCGACTGGGGGGAAGAGAGAGAGCGACGGTGGGGGGGGAAGAGAGAGCGACTGGGGGGGGAAGAGAGAGAGCGACTGGGGGGAAGAGAGAGAGCGACTGGGGGGGGAAGAGAGAGAGCGACTGGGGGGGGAAGAGAGAGAGCGACTGGGGGGGGAAGAGAGAGAGCGACTGGGGGGAAGAGAGAGAGCGACTGGGGGGAAGAGAGAGAGCGACTGGGGGGAAGAGAGAGAGCGACTGGGGGGAAGAGAGAGAACGACTGGTGGGAAGAGAGAGAACGACTGGTGGGAAGAGAGAGAGCGACGGGTGGGGGGGGAAGAGAGAGCGACTGGGGGGGGGAAGAGAGAGCGCGACTGGGGGGGGGAAGAGAGAGAGCGACTGGGGGGAAGAGAGAGAGCGACTGGGGGGAAGAGAGAGCGACTGGGGGGAAGAGAGAGAGCGACTGGGGGGAAGAGAGAGAGCGACTGGGGGGAAGAGAGAGAGCGACTGGGGGGGAAGAGAGAGCGACTGGTGGGAAGAGAGAGAACGACTGGTGGGAAGAGAGAGAGCGACTGGGGGGAAGAGAGAGAGCGACTGGGGGGGGAAGAGAGAGCGACTGGGGGGGGAAGAGAGAGCGACTGGGGGGGGAAGAGAGTGAGCGACTGGGGGGGAAGAGAGAGAGCGACTGGGGGGGAAGAGAGAGAGCGACTGGGGGGAAGAGAGAGAGCGACTGGGGGGAAGAGAGAGAGCGCGAGTGGGGGGAAGAGAGAGCGCGAGTGGGGGGAAGAGAGAGAGCGCGAGTGGGGGGAAGAGAGAGCGACTGGGGGGAAGAGAGACAACGACTGGTGGGAAGAGAGAGAACGACTGTGGGAAGAGAGAGAACGACTGTGGGAAGAGAGAGAACGACTGGGGGGAAGAGAGAGAGCGAGTGGGGGGAAGAGAGAGAGCGAGTGGGGGAAAGAGAGAGAGCGAGTGGGGGGAAGAGAGAGCGAGTGGGGGGAAGAGAGAGAGCGAGTGGGGGGAAGAGAGAGAGCGAGTGGGGGGAAGAGAGAGAGCGAGTGGGGGGGGGGAAGAGAGAGAGCGAGTGGGGGGGGGGAAGAGAGAGAGCGAGTGGGGGGAGGAGAGAGAGCGAGTGGGGGGAGGAGAGAGCGAGTGGGGGGAAGAGAGAGAGCGAGTGGGGGGAGGAGAGAGAGCGAGTGGGGGGAGGAGAGAGAGCGAGTGGGGGGAGGAGAGAGAGCGAGTGGGGTCGAGGAGAGAGAGCGCGAGTGGGGGGAGGAGAGAGAGCGACTGGGGGGAAGAGAGAGAGCGACTGGGGGGAAGAGAGAGAGCGACTGGGGGGAAGAGAGAGCGACTGGGGGGAAGAGAGAGCGACTGGGGGGGAAGAGAGAGCGACTGGGGGGAAGAGAGAGAACGACTGGTGGGAAGAGAGAGAACGACTGGTGGGAAGAGAGAGAACGACTGGTGGGAAGAGAGAGAACGACTGGTGGGAAGAGAGAGAGCGACGGTGGGGGGGGAAGAGAGAGCGACTGGGGGGGGAAGAGAGAGAGCGACTGGGGGGGAAGAGAGAGAGCGACTGGGGGGAAGAGAGAGAGCGACTGGGGGGAAGAGAGAGAGCGAGTGGGGGGAAGAGAGAGAGCGAGTGGGGGGAAGAGAGAGAGCGAGTGGGGGGAAGAGAGAGAGCGAGTGGGGGGAAGAGAGAGAGCGAGTGGGGGGAAGAGAGAGAGCGAGTGGGGGGTAAGAGAGAGAGCGAGTGGGGGGAGGAGAGAGAGCGAGTGGGGGGAGGAGAGAGAGCGAGTGGGGGGAGGAGAGAGAGCGAGTGGGGGGAGGAGAGAGAGCGAGTGGGGGGAGGAGAGAGCGAGTGGTGGGAAGAGAGAGAGCGACGGTGGGGGGGGAAGAGAGAGCGACTGGGGGGGGAAGAGAGAGAGCGACTGGGGGGGAAGAGAGAGAGCGACTGGGGGGGAAGAGAGAGAGCGACTGGGGGGGAAGAGAGAGAGCGACTGGGGGGAAGAGAGAGAGCGAGTGGGGGGAAGAGAGAGAGCGAGTGGGGGGAAGAGAGAGAGCGAGTGGGGGGAAGAGAGAGAGCGAGTGGGGGGAAGAGAGAGAGCGAGTGGGGGGAAGAGAGAGAGCGAGTGGGGGGTAAGAGAGAGAGCGAGTGGGGGGAGGAGAGAGAGCGAGTGGGGGGAGGAGAGAGAGCGAGTGGGGGGAGGAGAGAGAGCGAGTGGGGGGAGGAGAGAGCGAGTGGGGGGAGGAGAGAGAGCGAGTGGGGAGAGGAGAGAGAGCGAGTGGGGGGAGGAGAGAGCGACTGGGGGGAAGAGAGAGAGCGACTGGGGGGAAGAGAGAGAGCGACTGGGGGGAAGAGAGAGAGCGACTGGGGGGAAGAGAGAGAGCGACGGTGGGGGGGGAAGAGAGAGAGCGACGGTGGGGGGGGGAAGAGAGAGAGCGACGGTGGGGGGGGAAGAGAGAGAGCGACGGTGGGGGGGGAAGAGAGAGCGACTGGGGGGAAGAGAGAGAGCGCGAGTGGGGGGAAGAGAGAGAGCGCGAGTGGGGGGAAGAGAGAGAGCGCGAGTGGGGGGGAAGAGAGAGAGCGCGAGTGGGGGGAAGAGAGAGAGCGCGAGTGGGGGGAAGAGAGAGAGCGCGAGTGGGGGGAAGAGAGAGAGCGCGAGTGGGGGGAAGAGAGAGAGAGCGACTGGGGGGAAGAGAGAGAGAGCGACTGGGGGGAAGAGAGAGAGAGCGACTGGGGGGAAGAGAGAGCGACTGGGGGGAAGAGAGAGCGACTGGGGGAAGAGAGAGCGACTGGGGGGAAGAGAGAGCGACTGGGGGGGAAGAGAGAGAACGACTGGTGGGAAGAGAGAGAACGACTGGTGGGAAGAGAGAGAGCGACGGTGGGGGGGGAAGAGAGAGCGACTGGGGGGGGAAGAGAGAGAGCGACTGGGGGGGAAGAGAGATAGCGACTTGTGGGAAGAGAGAGAGCGAGTGGGGGGAAGAGAGAGCGAGTGGGGGGAAGAGAGAGAGCGAGTGGGGGGAAGAGAGAGAGCGAGTGGGGGGAAGAGAGAGAGCGAGTGGGGGGAAGAGAGAGAGCGAGTGGGGGGAAGAGAGAGAGCGAGTGGGGGGAAGAGAGAGAGCGAGTGGGGGGAAGAGAGAGAGCGAGTGGGGGGAAGAGAGAGAGCGAGTGGGGGGAAGAGAGAGAGCGAGTGGGGGGAAGAGAGAGAGCGAGTGGGGGGAAGAGAGAGAGCGAGTGGGGGGAAGAGAGAGAGCGAGTGGGGGGGAAGAGAGAGAGCGAGTGGGGGGGAAGAGAGAGAGCGAGTGGGGGGAGGAGAGAGAGCGAGTGGGGGGAGGAGAGAGAGCGAGTGGGGGGAGGAGAGAGAGCGAGTGGGGGGAGGAGAGAGAGCGAGTGGGGGGAGGAGAGCGCGAGTGGGGGGAGGAGAGAGAGCGCGAGTGGGGGGAAGAGAGAGAGCGCGAGTGGGGGGAAGAGAGAGAGCGCGAGTGGGGGGAAGAGAGAGCGACTGGGGGGAAGAGAGAGCGACTGGGGGGGAAGAGAGAGAACGACTGGTGGGAAGAGAGAGAACGACTGGTGGGAAGAGAGAGAGCGACGGTGGGGGGGGAAGAGAGAGCGACTGGGGGGGGAAGAGAGAGAGCGACTGGGGGGGAAGAGAGATAGCGACTTGTGGGAAGAGAGAGAGCGAGTGGGGGGAAGAGAGAGCGAGTGGGGGGAAGAGAGAGAGCGAGTGGGGGGAAGAGAGAGAGCGAGTGGGGGGAAGAGAGAGAGCGAGTGGGGGGAAGAGAGAGAGCGAGTGGGGGGAAGAGAGAGAGCGAGTGGGGGGAAGAGAGAGAGCGAGTGGGGGGAAGAGAGAGAGCGAGTGGGGGGAAGAGAGAGAGCGAGTGGGGGGAAGAGAGAGAGCGAGTGGGGGGAAGAGAGAGAGCGAGTGGGGGGGAAGAGAGAGAGCGAGTGGGGGGGAAGAGAGAGAGCGAGTGGGGGGAGGAGAGAGAGCGAGTGGGGGGAGGAGAGAGAGCGAGTGGGGGGAGGAGAGAGAGCGAGTGGGGGGAGGAGAGCGCGAGTGGGGGGAGGAGAGAGAGCGCGAGTGGGGGGAAGAGAGAGAGCGCGAGTGGGGGGAAGAGAGAGAGCGCGAGTGGGGGGGAAGAGAGAGAGCGCGAGTGGGGGGAAGAGAGAGAGCGCGAGTGGGGGGAAGAGAGAGAGCGCGAGTGGGGGGAAGAGAGAGCGCGGCTGGGGGGAAGAGAGAGCGCGGCTGGGGGGAAGAGAGAGCGCGGCTGGGGGGGAAGAGAGAGCGCGGCTGGGGGGAAGAGAGAGCGCGGCTGGGGGGAAGAGAGCGCGGCTGGGGGAAAGAGAGAGCGACTGGGGGGAAGAGAGAGCGACTGGGGGGAAGAGAGAGCGACTGGGGGGAAGAGAGAGCGACTGGGGGGAAGAGAGAGCGACTGGGGGGAAGAGAGAGAACGACTGGTGGGAAGAGAGAGAGCGACTGGGGGGGGGAAGAGAGAGAGCGACTGGGGGGGAAGAGAGAGAGCGAGTGGGGGGAAGAGAGAGAGCGAGTGGGGGGAAGAGAGAGAGCGAGTGGGGGGAAGAGAGAGAGCGACTGGGGGGGAAGAAGAGAGCGACGGGGGAAGAGAGAGCGACTGGGGGGGAAGAAGAGAGCGACTGGGGGGAAGAAGAGAGCGACTGGGGGGAAGAGAGAGAGCGACTGGGGGGAAGAGAGAGAGCGACTGGGGGGAAGAGAGAGAGCGACTGGGGGGAAGAGAGAGAGCGACTGGGGGGAAGAGAGAGAGCGACTGGGGGGGAAGAGAGAGAGCGACTGGGGGGAAGAGAGAGAGCGACTGGGGGGAAGAGAGAGAGCGACTGGGGGGGAAGAGAGAGAGCGACTGCGGGGGGAAGAGAGAGAGCGACTGCGGGGGGAAGAGAGAGAGCGACTGGGGGGAAGAGAGAGAGCGACTGGGGGGGAAGAGAGAGAGCGACTCGGGGGGAAGAGAGACCCTAATTGACAAACACGTTCACCATAACAAAAGCAAAATCTACGCATGCTTTGTAGATTTCAAGAAAGCCTTCGACTCCATCTGGCGTGACGGTTTATTCCTGAAACTTATCGAAAGTGGGGTAGGAGGGAAAACATATGATGTAATTAAATCAATGTATAGAAACAACAAATGTGCAGTTAAAATTGGAGACAAACAAACAAAATACTTCCCACAGGGGCGGGGGGGGGTGACGCAGGGCTCGCCAATCTCACCGACACACTTTAATATTTACATAAATGGATTGGCAAAACTACTTGAACAATCTACAGCACCCGGCCTCACCCTATATGAATCCAAGGTTAAATTCCTCCTCTATGCAGATGACCTGGTTCTGCTGTCACCAACTAAAGAGGGTCTACAGCAGAACCTGGACCTGCTGGAGTCGTACTGCCAGACTTGGGCCCTGACAATAAATCCCCAAAAAACCAAAGTCCTTGTGTTCCAGCAAAGATCCAAACATCAGGGACCCAAAATAAATTTCACAGTAGGAACAACCAAAATTGAACCAACCACTAACTACACATACTTGGGCTTAAAAATCAGTTCTACGGGAAACTTCAAACTGGCT
>NW_028225180.1:89712856-89744898 GCF_052327205.1 Somniosus microcephalus | reverse complement strand
AGGATAACAAACTGAGAAGAACCTTGACAAGGTACAGACTTAGCGAACATAGCCTAGCGATCGAAAAAGGCAGACACAGGCAGACCAGGCTGCCAAGAGAAGACAGGATATGCTCTCACTGCAGTCAGGGAGTAGTGGAGACAGAGATGCACTTCCTCACAGCCTGTGGAAAATATCAGGACATCAGGGAGAATTTCTACCAAAAATTCTCACAAATATGCCCTGAATTCAGAAATCTGAATGACAACCAAAAACTCCCATTCCTACTGGGAGAGGAGAGAAGCTGTGTAACACTGGCGGCACACTATGTTACAGCTTGCCATGAACAGAGGGACAACCAGTAAACTAAGAAATGAACATATATAAACAATGCGAATGTATATTTATACACTCAGGGATATACCTGTTTATACACTGTATGAATAGAACTGCGTTTATGTGCTCAACCATAAATGTATTTTGATGCTTTGGCAACATAAGATGTAACTTATCATGCCAATAAAGCGATTTGAATTGTGAATTGTGAATTGAGAGCGACTGGGGGGGAAGAGAGAGAGCGACTGGGGGGGGGGGGGAAAGAGAGAGAGCGACTGGGGGGAAGAGAGAGAGCGACTGGGGGGAAGAGAGAGAGCGACTGGGGGGAAGAGAGAGAGCGACTGGGGGGGAAGAGAGAGAGCGACTGGGGGAAGAGAGAGAGCGACTGGGGGGAAGAGAGAGAGCGACTGGGGGGAAGAGAGAGAGCGACTGGGGGGCAAGAGAGAGAGCGACTGGGGGGGAAGAGAGAGAGCGACTGGGGGAAGAGAGAGAGCGACTGGGGGGAAGAGAGAGAGAGAGAGACTGGCGGGGAGAGAGACTGGGGGAGAGAGAGAGAGAGAGAGAGACTGGGGGGGAGAGAGAGAGTGAGAGACTGTGAGAGAGGGCCGGGCCAGCAGACAGACAGACAGACAGAAGAGCAATTATATATATATAATAATAGATAGATAACAGATACCCGGGAGTGAGTTACAGGCTGGAATCTAATTTGTTTCCCTTTCTGTTTCAGGGCAAACGGAGAGATGGCATCCTCTATTGGGAATACGGGAACTGGTACAAGGCTTGCAAGGTTGACAGGTGAGGTTTCACTCCTCAGAGTATTGAGCAGCCCCTTAAATTATCACATTCGCTGCTCACAACAGTTCTGACAAAGGGACACTCCCAGGGCAGGTACAGCACAGGTTAGATACAGAGTAAAGCTCCCTCTACACTGTCCCATCAAACACTCCCAGGGCAGGTACAGCACAGGTTAGATACAGAGTAAATCTCCCTCTACACTGCCCCATCAAACACTCCCAGGGCAGGTACAGCACGGGTTAGATACAGAGTAAAGCTCACTCTACACTGCCCCATCAAACACTCCCAGGGCAGGTACAGCACGGGTTAGATACAGAGTAAAGCTCCCCCCACACTGTCCCATCAAACACTCCCAGGGCAGGTACAGCACGGGTTAGATACAGAGTAAAGCTCCCTCTACACTGTCCCATCAAACACTCCCAGGGCAGGTACAGCACAGGTTAGATACAGAGTAAAGCTCCCTCTACACTGTCCCATCAAACACTCCCAGGGCAGGTACAGCACAGGTTAGATACAGAGTAAAGCTCCCTCTACACTGCCCCATCAAACACTCCCAGGGCAGGTACAGCACGGGTTAGATGCAGAGTAAAGCTCCCTCTACACTGTCCCATCAAACACTCCCAGGGCAGGTAAAGCACGGGTTAGATACAGAGTAAAGCTCCCTCTACACTGTCCCATCAAACACTCCCAGGGCAGGTACAGCACGGGTTAGATACAGAGTAAAGCTCCCTCTACACTGTCCCATCAAACACTCCCAGGGCAGGTACAGCACGGGTTAGATACAGAGTAAAGCTCCCTCTACACTGTCCCATCAAACACTCCCAGGGCAGGTACAGCACGGGTTAGATACAGAGTAAAGCTCCCTCTACACTGTCCCATCAAACACTCCCAGGGCAGGTACAGCACAGGTTAGATACAGAGTAAAGCTCCCTCTACACTGTCCCATCAAACACTCCCAGGGCAGGTACAGCACAGGTTAGATACAGAGTAAAGCTCCCTCTACACTGTCCCATTAAACACTCCCAGGGCAGGTACAGCACGGGTTAGATACAGAGTAAAGCTCCCTCTACACTGTCCCATCAAACACTCCCAGGGCAGGTACAGCATGGGTTAGATACAGAGTAAAGCTCCCTCTACACTGTCCCATCAAACACTCCCAGGGCAGGTACAGCACGGGTTAGATACAGTGTAAAGCTCCCTCTACACTGTCCCATCAAACACTCCCAGGGCAGGTACAGCACGAGTTAGATACAGAGTAAAGCTCCCTCTACACTGTCCCCATCAAACACTCCCTGGGCAGGTACAGCACAGGTTAGATACAGAGTAAAGCTCCCTCTACACTGTCCCATCAAACACTCCCTGGGCAGGTACAGCACAGGTTAGATACAGTGTAAATCTCCCTCTACACTGTCCCATCAAACACTCCCAGGGCAGGTACAGCACGGGTTAGATACAGAGTAAAGCTCCCTCTACACTGTCCCATCAAACACTCCCAGGGCAGGTACAGCACAGGTTAGATACAGAGTAAAGCTCCCTCTACACTGTCCCATCAAACACTCCCAGGGCAGGTACAGCACAGGTTAGATACAGAGTAAAGCTCCCTCTACACTGTCCCATCAAACACTCCCAGGGCAGGTACAGCACGGGTTAGATACAGAGTAAAGTGCCAACCGCTTTAGGATCAACATACTTGGCTAATGTTCAAAGGTTGCAAACGGAGGCGTTGGTCCCAGTGAATGAGCGATCGAGCTCACTGAAGTTTTATTTGTCCAGAGAGATGTTTACGAAGATTCGCTTCAAACTCTGGACATTCAGGCTTTTAATTTGGAGAGGGAATGTTTTCTTACGTAAAAGAGATTGTGGGATTTTTAAAGAGCAGTAACACAAAGTCTAACCTCTCTTTCTGCCCGTGTCTTCTTACAGCCCCACAGTCAACACCACTCTCAGGAGTCTGGGAGCGCTGTACCGCCGCCAGGGCAAGCTCGAGGCAGCCGAGACGCTGGAAGAGTGCGCCACCAAGTCCCGCAAACAGGTCACCTGAACCTCCGTCTTGCTTTAAGTCCGTGGGGTTCGCGCCCTGCCGCTCTGTCCCGTGGGGCTGGGAGGGGGTGTCCGCGGGAGCGCTCCAGAACCTCGTGCGAGTGGCCGTTCTTTCACTCGAGCCTAAACCGGTGCCAGGGCGGGGGGTCGGGGGGGGGGGGGGGGGTGGGAATTGTTGGTGTGATATTCGACTGTGTAGGCATCGCAGGGGACCTCGATTCTACCATCCAGACACTCGCGCACGCACCCTTGCCGTCGGTGATCAGGAGCAGGAACCCTGGCTGCTTGGCTTTTTCAATTCCCTATCTCTGTAACCTCCTCCAGCCCCCAACAACCCTCCCTATCTCTGTAACCTCCTCCAGCCCGACAACCCTCCCGATCTCTGTAACCTCCTCCAGCCCTACAACCCACCCTATCTCTGTAACCTCCTCCAGCCCCTACACCCCTCCCTATCTCTGTAACCTCCTCCAGCCCGACAACCCTCCCGATCTCTGTAACCTCCTCCAGCCCTACAACCCTCCCTATCTCTGTAACCTCCTCCAGCCCTACAACCCTCCCTATCTCTGTAACCTCCTCCAGCCCCTACAACCCTCCCTATCTCTGTAACCTCCTCCAGCCCCGACAACCCTCCCTATCTCTGTAACCTCCTCCAGCCCTCCCTATCTCTGTAACCTCCTCCAGCCCCTACAACCCTCCCTATCTCTGTAACCTCCTCCAGCCCCTACAACCCTCCCTATCTCTGTAACCTCCTCCAGCCCCTACAACCCTCCCTATCTCTGTAACCCCCTCCAGCCCTACACCCCTCCCTATCTCTGTAACCTCCTCCAGCCACTACAACCCTCCCTATCTCTGTAACCTCCTACAGCCCCTACAACCCTCCCTATCTCTGTAACCTCCTCCAGCCCCCAACAACCCTCCCTATCTCTGTAACCTCCTCCAGCCCCCTACAACCCTCCCTAACTCTGTAACCTCCTCCAGCCCCCTACAACCCTCCCTATCTCTGTAACCTCCTCCAGCCCCTACAACCCTCCCTATCTCTGTAACCTCCTCCAACCCCTACAACCATCCCTATCTCTGTAACCTCCTCCAGCCCCTACAACCCTCCCTATCTCTGTAACCCCCTCCAGCCCTACACCCCTCCCTATCTCTGTAACCTCCTCCAGCCCCTACAACCCTCCCTATCTCTGTAACCTCCTCCAGCCCCTACAACCCTCCCTATCTCTGTAACCTCCTCCAGCCCCCTACAACCCTCCCTATCTCTGTAACCTCCTCCAGCCCTACAACCCTCCCTATCTCTGTAACCTCCTCCAGCCCCACAACCCTCCCTATCTCTGTAACCTCCTCCAGCCTCTACAACCCTCCCTATCTCTGTAGCCTCCTCCAGCCCCACAACCCTCCCTATCTCTGTAACCTCCTCCAACCATGCAACCCTCCCTATCTCTAACCTCCTCCAGCCCTACAACCCTCCCTATCTCTGTAACCTCCTCCAGCCCCTACAACCCTCCCTATCTCTGTAACCTCCTCCAGCCCTACAACCCTCCCTATCTCTGTAACTTCCTCCAGCCCCACAACCCTCCCTATCTCTGTAACCTCCTCCAGCCCCTACAACCCTCCCTATCTCTGTAACCTCCTCCAGCCCCCTACAACCCTCCCTATCTCTGTAACCTCCTCCAGCCCCCTACAACCCTCCCTATCTCTGTCACCTCCTCCAGCCCCCTACAACCCTCCCTATCTCTGTAACCTCCTCCAGCCCCTACAACCCTCCCTATCTCTGTAACCTCCTCCAGCCCCTACAACCCTCCCTATCTCTGTAACCTCCTCCAGCCCCTACAACCCTCCCTATCTCTGTAACCTCCTCCAGCCCCTGCAACCCTCCCTATCTCTGTAACCTCCTCCAGCCCCTACAACCCTCCCTATCTCTGTAACCTCCTCCAGCCCTACAACCCTCCCTATCTCTGTAACCTCCTCCAGCCCCACAACCCTCCCTATCTCTGTAACCTCCTCCAGCCCCTACAACCCTCCCTATCTCTGTAACCTCCTCCAGCCCCCTACAACCCTCCCTATCTCTGTAACCTCCTCCAGCCCCCTACAACCCTCCCTATCTCTGTCACCTCCTCCAGCCCCCTACAACCCTCCCTATCTCTGTAACCTCCTCCAGCCCCTACAACCCTCCCTATCTCTGTAACCTCCTCCAGCCCCTACAACCCTCCCTATCTCTGTAACCTCCTCCAGCCCCTGCAACCCTCCCTATCTCTGTAACCTCCTCCAGCCCCTGCAACCCTCCCTATCTCTGTAACCTCCTCCAGCCCCCTACAACCCTCCCTATCTCTGTAACCTCCTCCAGCCTCTACAACCCTCCCTATCTCTGTAACCTCCTCCAGCCCCCTACAACCCTCCCTATCTCTGTAGCCTCCTCCAGCCCCACAACCCTCCCTATCTCTGTAACCTCCTCCAACCATACAACCCTCCCTATCTCTAACCTCCTCCAGCCCTACAACCCTCCCTATCTCTGTAACCTCCTCCAGCCCCTACAACCCTCCCTATCTCTGTAACCTCCTCCAGCCCTACAACCCTCCCTATCTCTGTAACCTCCTCCAGCCCCACAACCCTCCCTATCTCTGTAACCTCCTCCAACCCTACAACCCTCCCTATCTCTGTAACCTCCTCCAGACCTACAACCCTCCCTATCTCTGTAACCTCCTCCAGCCCCACAACCCTCCCTATCTCTGTAACCTCCTCCAACCCTACAACCCTCCCTATCTCTGTAACCTCCTCCAGCCCCTACAACCCTCCCTATCTCTGTAACCTCCTCCAGCCCCTACAACCCTCCCTATCTCTGTAACCTCCTCCAGCCCCTACAACCCTCCCTATCTCTGTAACCTCCTCCAGCCCCTACAACCCTCCCTATCTCTGTAACCTCCTCCAGCCCCTACAACCCTCCCTATCTCTGTAACCTCCTCCAGCCCTACAAACCTCAGAGATCTCTGCACTCCTCCAATTCTGGCCTCTTGCGCATCCCCCGATTTCCATCGCTCCACCATTGGCGGCTGTGCCTTCAGCCGCTTGGGCCCTAAGCTCTGGAATTCCCTCCCTAAACCTCTCCGCCTCTCTCTCCTCCTCCTATGAGACGCTCCTTTAAAGTTACGATAGGGTAGACGTGGAGAAGATGTTTCCGCTTGTGGGGGAGACCAGAACTCGGGGCCATCAATATAAGATCGTCACTAATAAATCCAACCGGGAATTCAGGAGAAACTTCTTTACCCAGAGAGTGGTGAGAATGTGGAACTCGCTCCCACAGGGAGTGGTTGAGGCGAATAGCAGAGATGGATTTAAGGGGAAGCTGGATAAACACAGGAGGGAGACAGGAATAGAAGGATATGGTGATGGGGGGAGATGAAGAGGGTGGGAGGAGGCTCGAGTGGAGCAGAAACACCGGCACGGAGCAGATGGGCCGAATGGCCTGTTTCTGTTCTGTAAATACCGTGTAATTGAAACCTACCTCTTTGCCCGAGTTTCTGGTCTACATTTACCCTTGGGTTCTGTGGCTCTGCGAGGGGAGGGGTGGGGTAGTGTCGGTTCCTGCCCTTGCACACTGCGCAGTGACGCCCGTCGGAGAGTGCGCGAGGGCAGGCTGTCTCATGTCCCTGAGCCGCGCGGACCATGTGGAGGCCCCAGGCTCCGTCCCGTCTGTGCTGACGCGCACTGCCCCCTTTGAGTGAGCTCCTCGAGCCCGCCTGCGGAAAACCGACCCCTGGGAGAGTTCGGTTTTCAAATCCCGCTGTTGGGTAACAAACATAGATCGGGCCATTTCGGAGCTGTGTGTGTGTTTGGGGTGCTCGGTACCACACTGGCCAGGACAGTTCGGCCAAGTCCTGAGCCAACTCGTGCTGGTTTGATGAGTTGCCACCTTCACTCCCACGGTCTTTCCAACAGGTGGGCCATTGAGTGCAGGTCCCCAGGGGACGGTCAGCCCCGCTCGCTCACTCGCTCTGATAAACTGACTGATGTGTCTCTGTCACGGGCCCAGATTGTGTTTTACTAATTCTCTCTCTTTTCTTTCCTCCTGGATCTGACCTCGGCTTCCCTGATCCAGAGCTCGTCTGTAAGTTGTTTTGCTCTCTCTCTCTCTCTCTCTCTCTCTGTCTGTCTCTCTCTCTCTCTCTCTGTCTGTCTCTCTCTCTCTCTCTGTCTCTCTCTCTCTCTCTCGCTGTCTGTCTCTCTCTCGCTGTCTGTCTCTCTCTGTCTGTCTCTCTCTCTCTCTCTCTCTCTCTCTGTCTCTCTCTCTCTCGCTGTCTGTCTCTCTCTCTCTCTCTCTGTCTCTCTGTCTCTCTGTCTCTCTCTGTCTCTCTCTGTCTCTCTCTGTCTCTCTCTGTCTCTCTCTCTCTCTCTGTTTCTCTCTGTCTCTCTCTCTCTCTCTCCACCTGTCTCTCTTTCTCTCTCTCTCTCTCTCTGTCTCTCTGAGTTGCACAGTTGAATGTTTAGTCTAGTTGGCTGGGGGTTTAGCTGAGCGAGTTGCCTCCTTTGTGGAGTGAGCGTCTAACGGTGTGTGTGTTGCCATTTCTCCCCCCCCCCCGCCCCTCGGCGCTGCTCCTGCCGGCAGGGCTCGGAGACCTTCCACCAAACCAAGATGGTGGAGCTGCTGAAGGACGGCGGCACGGAATGCCGACAGGGCCGCGATCACCTGACCGGGGCCGCAGGGGTCGTCAACTACATCATCAATGGGACTGAGGGCGAGGACGGAGGCGGGGCCGAGTGGAACGGGGTGAGTGTCCGTCCTGGGGAGGGGAACCACGGGGTCTGCTGTACCGCTGGGCCTCGGCATTGGGCCCCAACCGTTGTCTTTCTTTCTAATTCATTCTCATAGAAACATAGAAGATAGGAGCAGGAGTCGGCCATTCGGCCCCTCGAGCCTGCTCCGCCATTCAATGCGATCATGGCTGATTATCCAAACTCAGTACCCGGTCCCCTGCCTTCTCCCCATATCCCTGGATCCCTTTAGCCTTAAATATATCTAACTCCTTCTTGAATATATTTAATGAATTGGCCTCCACTGCCTTCTGTGGTAGAGAATTCCACAGGTTCACCACTCTCTGGGTAAAGAAATTCCTCCTCATCTCTGTCCTAAATGGCTTACCCCTTATCCTTAGACTGTGACCCCTGGTTCTGGACTCCCCGACCATCGGGAACATCCTTCCTGCATCTAGTCTGTCCAGTCCTGTTAGAATTTTATAAGTTTCAATGAGATCCCCTCTCATTCTTCTAAATTCCAGCGAGTACAAGCCCAATCGACCCAATCTCTCCTCATACGTCATTCCTGCCATCCCAGGTATCAGCCTGGTGAATCTTCGCTGAACTCCTTCCATGGCAAGAACATCCTTCCTCAGATAAGGTGACCAAAACTGCACACAATACTCAAGGTGTGATCTCACCAATGCCCTGTACAGCTGCAGCAAGACATCCTTGCTCCTGTCCTCAAACCCTCTCGCTATGAAGGCCAACATACCATTTGCCTTAATCGCCTGCTGCACCTGCATGCTTACCTTCAGCGACTGGTGCACAAGGACACCCAGGTCTCGTTGCACTTCCCCTTCTCCCAATCTATTGCCATTTAGATAATAATCTGCCTTCCTGTTTTTGCCACCAAAGTGGACAACCTCACATTTATCCACGTTATATTGCATCTGCCATGCTTCTGCCCAATCACCCAACATGTCCACATCATCCTGGAGTTTCTCGGCATCCTCCTCACAGCACACACGTCCACCCAGCTTTGTGTCATCTGCAAACTTGGAGATGTTACAGCTGGTTCCCTTGTCTAGATCATTAATATATATTGTGAATAGCTGGGGTCCAAGGACCGATCCCTGCAGTACCCCACTAGTCACTGCCCGCCACTCAGAAAAAGAGCCGTTTATTCCAACTCTTTGCTTTCTGTCTGCCAACCAGTTCTCTATCCAAGTCAATACCTTGCCCCCAATCCCATGTGCCTTAACTTTACACGCTAATCTCTTATGCGGGACCTTATCGAAGGCCTTCTCGAGATGTGGGCGTCGCTGGTAAGGCCGGCATTTATTGCCCGCCCCTAGTTACCCCCTTGAGAAGATGGTGGTGAGCTGCCGCCTTGAAGGAACGGCAGATACGTCCAAGTCGGGATTGGAGGGGATCTTGGAGGTGGTGGTGTTCCCATGCGTCTGCAGCCCTTGTCCTTCTAGGTGGAAGAGGTCGGGGGTTTGGGAGGTGCTGCCGAAGAAGCCTTGGCGAGTTGCTGCAGTGCATCTTGTAGATGGAACAGTGTCAGCCATGGCTCAGTGGGTAGCTCTCTCTCTGTCGCTCGCCTCTCAGTCAGAGGTCATGGGTTCGAGACCCCACTCCAGACCAACACTGCCTGGTGCCGGTACTGAGGGAGCGCCGCACTGTCGGAGGGGCAGTACTGAGGGAACGCCGCACTGTCGGAGGGGCATTAGTGAGGCAGCGCCGCACTGTCGGAGGGGCAGTACTGAGGGAGCGCCGCACTGTCGGAGGGGCAGTACTGAGGGAGCGCCGCACTGTCGGAGGGGCAGTACTGAGGGAGCGCCGCACTGTCGGAGGGGCAGTACTGAGGGAGCGCCGCACTGTCGGAGGGGCAGTACTGAGGGAGCGCCGCACTGTCGGAGGGGCAGTACTGAGGGAGCGCCGCACTGTCGGAGGGGCAGTACTGAGGGAGCGCCGCACTGTCGGAGGGGCAGTACTGAGGGAGCGCCGCACTGTCGGAGGGGCAGTACTGAGGGAGCGCCGCACTGTCGGAGGGGCAGTACTGAGGGAGCGCCGCACTGTCGGAGGGGCAGTACTGAGGGAGCGCCACACTGTCGGAGGGGCAGTACTGAGGGAGCGCCACACTGTCGGAGGGGCAGTACTGAGGGAGCGCCGCAATGTCGGAGGGGCAGTACTGAGGGAACGCCGCGCTGTCGGAGGGGCAGTACTGAGGGAGCGCCACACTGTTGGAGGGGCAGTACTGAGGGAGCGCCGCAATGTCAGAGGGGCAGTACTGAGGGAAAGCCGCACTGTTAGAGGGGCGGTACTGAGGGAGTGCTGCACTGTCGGAGGGGCGGTCCTTCGGATGAGACGTTAAACCGAGGCCCCGTCTGCCCTCTCAGGTGGATGTAAAAGATCCCATGGCCACTATTGGAAGAAGAGCAGGGGGGAGTTCTCCCCGGTGTCCTGGGGCCAATATTTATCCCTCAACCAACATCACTAAAAACAGATGATCTGGTCATCGTCACATTGCTGTTTGTGGGAGCTTGCTGTGCGCAAATTGGCTGCCACGTTTCCTACATTACAACAGTGACCACACATCAAAAAAAAAAGTACCTCATTGGCTGTGAAGGGTTTTGGGACATCCTGAGGTGGTGAAAGGCGGGGGAGAGACGGGAGTCTGTCTCGCAGGGGGGAGTGGATCTAATTGGATCGCTCTTTGAAAGAGCCGGTACAGACACAATGGGCCGAATGGCCTCGTCCTGCGATTCTCTGCCCAGCGCGGGTGGGCCTGGTTCTATGAGACAGTGTTACTGGGGGAGCTCTGCGGGAGGCTACACTGAACCGTCTGGTTTCTCTCTGTCCCTTCCTTCCACCGCAGGACGGGAGCGGCTCCCTCCGGAGAAGCGGCTCTTTCGGGAAGATCCGAGATGCCCTGCGGCGCAGCAGTGAGATGCTGGTGAAGAAGCTGCAGGGGGCCGGCCCTCAGGAGCCCAGGAACCCCGGGTAGGTCATCTGGCCACTGCAGTGGCAAGGCGTTAACCCCCGCTGTGTCGCCATCCCATAATAACCCAGCCTTTCAATAACTTTCCTCAGGATGAAGAGGGCAAGTTCATTAAACTTTCTCAACAAGACCGGAGAGGAAACCATTGAGGTACCAGGTTTACTTCACTCACTCCGCTCCCTCCCCCTCACCCCCTCTCCCTCGCCCTCTCTTCTCCCCCTCCCCTCGCCCCCCCCTCCCCCACCCCCACCTCCACCCCCTCCCCCCGCCCTCCCCCACACCCCCACCCCTCGCCACCCCCTCTCCCTCTCCTCTCCCCCTCCCCTCGCCCCCCCTCCCCCACCCCCACCTCCTCCCCCTCCCCTCCCCCCGCCCTCCCCCACACCCCCACCCCTCGCCTCCCGCCCTCCCCCTCGTACTCCCCCTCCCTCACCCCCTCGCCCTCCCCCTCCTCCACCCCCCTCCCCCTCCCCCTCCTCCACCCCCCTCCCCCTCCCCTCCCTCTTCTCCCCCTTCCCCTCCCTCTCCCCCTCCCCTCCCTCTCCACTCCCCCTCCCCCACCCCTCCCCTCCGTCCTCCCCTCCCTCTCCACTCCCCCTCCCCCCACCCCTCCCCTCCGTCCTTCCCCTCCCTCCCCACTCCCCCTCCTCTCCCCTCCCCCTCCCTCTCTGCTCCCTCTCCTCCCCCTCTCCTCCCCCTCTCCTCCCCCTCCCCTCCCCCTCTCCCTCTCCTCCCCCTCTCCCTCTCCTCCCCCTCTCCCTCTCCTCCCCCTCTCCCTCTCCTCTCCCTCTCCTCACCCTCTCCTCACCCTCTACTCCCCTCGCCCTCCCCCTCCCTCCCCCTCCCCCACCCCTCCGTCCTTCCCCTCCCCTCCCTCTCCACTCCCTCTCCCCCTCCCCCTCCCTCTCCGCTTCCCCTCCCCTCCCCACCCTCTGCTCCCCTCTCCCTCGCCCTCTGCTCCCCCTCCCAATCGCCCTCTGCTCTCCCTCCCCTTCCGCTCCCCCTCCCCTCGCCCTCTGCTCCCCCTCCCCTCCCCCACCGCTCTCCCCCTCCCCTCCTCCACCGCTCTCCCCCTCCCCTCCTCCACCGCTCTCCCCCTCCCCTCCTCCACCGCTCTCCCTCGCTCTCCATCCCTCTCCCCTTGCCCTTCACCTCCCCCCCCCGCTCTCCCTCGCTTTCCTTCCCCCTCTCCTTGCCCTCCGCTCCCGCTCCCCCTCCGCTCTCCCTCGCCCTCCCCCTCACCTCGCCGTCCCCTCCGCTCTCCCTCCCCCTCCCCTCGCCCTCCCCTCCCCCTCGCCCTCTGCTCCCCCCCCTTCCTTTCTCCTCTTCCGAAGGGATACTGGCAGCGTGGATACAAAATTAGCTGAGGGACAGAAAGCTGAGAGTCGTGGTGAACGGTTATTTTTCAGACTGGATGGAGGTGTGCAGTGGTGTTCCCCAGGGGTCGGCGTGGGAACCACCGCTCCTTTTGGTGTATATTAATGACCTGGACTTGGGGATACAGGGAATAATTTCAAAATTGCAGATGAATCGAAACTTGGAAATGCAGTAAACAGTGAGGGGGATAGCAACAGACTTCAGGAGGACATAGACAGTGAACTGGGCAGACACAAGGCAGATACAGTTTAACACAGAGAAGTGTGAAGTGATACATTTTGGTTGGAAGAATGTGGAGAGACAATATAAAGTAAATGGTACAATTTTAAAGGGGGTGCAGCAACAGAGACACCTGGGGGTTACGTAACGTACACAAGTCTTTGAAGGTGGCAGGACAAGTTGAAAAGGCTGTTAAAAAGCACACGGCATCCTGGGCTTTATAAACAGAGGCCGAGAGCACAAGAGCCAGGAAGTTACAATAAACCTTTATAAATCACTGGGTTAGGCCCCAGCTGGAGTATTGTGTCCGATTCTGGGCACCGCACTTTAGGAAGGGTGTCAGGGCCTTGGAGAGGGTGCGGAGGAGATTTACTGGAATGGTCCCAGGGATGAGGGGCTTCAGTTAATGTGGAGAGACTGGAGAAGCTGGGATTGTTCTCCTTAGAGCAGAGAAGGTTAAGGGGAGATTTAATGGAGGTGTTCAGTCCCAGGGATGAGGGGCTTCAGTTAATGTGGAGAGACTGGAGAAGCTGGGATTGTTCTCCTTAGAGCAGAGAAGGTTAAGGGGAGATTTAATGGAGGTGTTCAAAATTACGAGGGGTTTTGATGGAGTAAATAAGGAGAAAGTGTTTCTAGTGGCAGGAGGGTCGGTAACCAGAGGACACAGATTGAAGATAATCGGTAAAAGAACCAGAGGGGAGATGAGGAGAATGTTTTTCCGCAGCGAGTTGTTGTGATCTGGAACGCGCTGCCTGAAAGGGCGGTGGGAGCAGATTCAATAGTAACTTTCAAAAGGGAATTGGAGAAATACTTGAAAAGGAGAAATGTGCAGGGCTGTGGGGAGAGAGCAGGGGGGAGTGGGACTAATTGGAGAGCTCGTTCAAAGAGTCGGCACAGGCACGACGGGCTGAATGGACTCTCTCTGTGTGGTATCGTTCTGTGATTCCGATCCCACCCATTCCGATCCCTCGTGTTCCTTTCCCCTTCCTGCACCCGCCTATATCTGATACATTAAACACCTACTAATGCCTGCACACACTTCCTATCGGCTCTTTCCAATATAAACCCCCATGTCCTCACTTATTGTCACCTCCAGACTCCCGACTATTCCAATGCTCTCCCGGCCCACCCCCCGCCTCCCGCCTCCCGTCCGGCGTAAACTTCAGCTCATCCCAAACTCTGCTGCCCCGTGTCCTAACTCGCACCGAGTCCCGTTCACCCGTCACCCGTCTCTTCTCTCTCCCCCCCTCTCCCCCTGCCCTTCTCTCTCTCTCTCGGCCTTCTGGCCCACTATTTTCCTGTGTTTTACGATTCTCCCCTGTGCTCTCTCTCTCTCTCTCCAGGAATCTGGGAGTAACCTAGCGGACTCGAAAGCTCTGAGTGCCAGTAACGTGGATTTATCGAGGCGAAGTTCCCTGACCAGTCTGAACTAGGACCCAGGCTCCCCGGGCGGGAGCGTGGCTGACATCTGCCTCCGCCGACATTCTCCCAAGAGCCTGTTGATGATTTTTTAAAAATTTATTGCCGTAACATCCTGGGATTCAGGATATACAAAGCAATGAAGACTCTTCGCACAGCGTTATCAATGCATGATGTACTCTCCTCAGCCCGAAGGGCGAATTCTAAACCTTTTCATGTTGTTAACAGGTGGTGTGTGTGTGTGTGTGTGTGTGTGGGTGTGAGAGATAGTTGGGAACTGTTGCTAGGTAACAGTGCCACGATCGAGAGGACTGCGTAACGCGACAGTGCTATCAAGCGGCACTTACTCACCTATAACAAACTCACCGATGCTCAGTTTGGGTTCCGCCAGGACCACTCGGCTCCCGACCTCATTCCAGCCTTGGTCCAAACATGGACAAAGGAGCTGAATTCCAGAGGTGAGGTGAGAGTGACTGCCCTTGACATCAAGGCAGCATTTGACCGAGTGTGGCATCAAGGAGCCCCAGTAAAACTGAAGCCAGTGGGAATCGGAAGGGAAAACTCTCCACTGGCTGGAGTCATTTCTAGCACAAAGGAAGATGGTTGTGGTGGTTGAAGGTCAATCATCACAGCCCCAGGACATCACTGCAGGAGTTCCTCAGGGCAGTGTCCTAGGCCCAACCATCTTCAGCTGCTTCATCAATGACCTTCCCTCCAACATAAGGTCAGAAGTGGGAATGTTCGCTGATGTCTGCACAGTGTTCAGCGCCATTCACAACTCCTCAGATAATGAAGCAGTCCATGCCCGCATGCAACAAGACCTGGCCGACGTTCAGGCTTGGGCTGATAAGTGGCAGGTAACATTCACACCACAGAAGTGCCAGGTAATGACCATCTCCAACAAGGGAGAGTCTAACCACCTCCCCATGACATTCAATGGCATTACCATCACTGAATCCCCCACCGTCAACATCCTGGGGGTCACCATTGACCAGAAACTGAACTGGACCAGCCACATAAATACTGTGACTACAAGAGCAGGTCAGAGGCTGGGTATTCTGTGGCGAGTGTCTCACCTCCTGACTCCCCAAAGCCTTTCCACCATCTACAAGGCACAAGTCAGGAGTGTGATGGAATACTCTCCACTTGCCTGGATGAGTGCAGCTCTAACAACACTCAAGAAGCTCAACACCATCCAGGACAAAGCAGCCCCGCTTGATTGGCACCCCATCCACCACCTTAAACATTCACTCCCTCCACCACCGGCGCACTGTGGCTGCAGTGTGGACCATCTACAAGATGCACTGCAGCAACTCGCCAAGGCTTCTTCGGCAGCACCTCCCAAACCCGCGACCTCTTCCACCTGGAAGGACAAGGGCAGCAGGCGCATGGGAACACATGACAAGACATCGTGCTCCACTCTGCTGAGGGACAGGACGGAGCTTGCTTTAAGGTGGTGCAGCCCTTCTTATTTGGGGTTTTTGAGGTAACTCCGTGCCCCGGCCCGGTGTGCGACTCAGCCCCACACACAAAGCAGGAAATACCCAGGCTCCATCCCCGGCCTGTGCTGTGAGCCTGATCACAACCCAGTGCCGCTGGTGGAGCCCCAGTACGCTCAGTGCCCCTTGGTGGTGGGGAGAAAGGAAGAACCCAGCCTGGGTCCCTGCTCTCTGGTGTCCTGCACTGGGTGTCAGGGGAGGCTGCGACTCCCCCCATGATGGAATAGCCTGCAGGCACTCACTGCCTGGATTCACCGCATGTGGGCACTCGGGAGAGCGGGGGTGGGCGGGGGGGGAGTCCTTACCCTGGAATAAATGTGTCAGAGCAGGTGTCCCGTCCAGCTCAGGAATTCCATCCTGATTGGAAAGGGGCTGATATTTCCTTCACTGCTTCGTGTCAACTGTGGCTCAGGGGGTGTCTCTCTCTCTCTCTCTCTCTCTCTCTCTGTCTCTCTCTCTCTCTGTGTCTCTGTCTCTCTCTGACTGTGTCTCTCTCTCTCTCTCTCTCTCTCTCTCTCTCTCTGTCTCTCTCTCTCTGACTGTGTCTCTCTGTCTCTCTCTCTTTCTCTCTGGCTGTCTCTTTCTCTGTCTCTTTCTCTCTGTCTCTTTCTCTCTGTCTCTTTCTCTCTTTCTCTCTCTCTCTGCCTCTGAGTCAGAAGATCGTGGTTTCGAGCCCCCACTCCAAAGACTTGAGTCCCACAATCCAGGTTGACACTCCCAGTGCCAGTACTGAGGGCGTGCCGCACTGTCGGAGGGGCGGTACTGAGGGAGCGCCGCACTGTCGGAGGGGCAATACTGAGGGAGCGCCGCACTGTCGGAGGGGCGGTACTGACGGAGCGCCGCACTGTTGGAGGGGCGGTACTGAGGGAGCGCCGCACTGTCGGAGGGGCGGTACTGAGGGAGCGCCGCACTGTCGGAGGGGCAATACTGAGGGAGTGCCGCACTGTCGGAGGGGCAGTACTGAGGGAGCGCCGCACTGTCGGAGGGGCAGTACTGAGGGAGCGCCGCACTGTCGGAGGGGCAGTACTGAGGGGCGGTACTGAGGGAGCGCCGCACTGTCGGAGGGGCGGTACTGAGGGAGCGCTGCACTATCGGAGGTACCGTCTTTCGGATGAGACGTTAAACCGAGGCCTGTCTGCCCTCTCAGGTGGATGTAAAAGATCCCACGACCACTATTGGAAGAAGAGCAGGGGGAGTTCTCCCCGGTGTCCTGGGGCCAATATTTATCCCTCAACCAACATCACTGAAACAGATATAACAACAGAAAATGCTGGAAATACTCAGCAGGCCAGGCAGCATCCGTGGAGAGAGAAACAGAGTTAACGTTTCAGGTCTGGGACCCTTCGTCAGAACTGGAAAAAGCTGGAGATGTAACAGATATTAAGCAGGTGCAGAGACGGGGGGGGGGGGGGTGGGGTGGCGGCGGTTAGGAGGGGAGGAAGGAGTAGAAAGAACATCCTGTACTTTTGTAAGAGGCAGGAAAGATAAAATGTTGCAAATGGGAATGGCAAAAATCACACAGCATGAAAACTGGGGGCAGGGGTAATTAGCTGAAATTGTTGAACTCGATGTTGAGTCCGGCAGGCTGTAAAGTGCCCAATCGAAAGATGAGGTGCTGTTCCTCGAGCTTACGTTGAGCTTCATTGGAACAATGCAATAGGCCGAGGACAGAGAGATCAGAGTGGGAGTGAAGCGATGAATTAAAGTGACAGGCGACCGGAAGCTCGGGGTCACCCGTACGGACTGAACGGAGGTGTTCCGCAAAGTGGTCGCCCAATCTGCGTTTGGTCTCCCCAATGTAGAGGAGACCGCATCGTGAGCAGCGAATACAGTATACTAGATTGCGAGAAGTACAAGTAAATCGCTGTTTCACCTGGAAGGGGTGTTTGGGGCCCTGGACAGTGGGAAGGGAGGAGGTAAAAGGGCAGGTGTTGCATCTCCTGTGCTTGCACGGGAAGGTGCTGGGCGAAGGGGAAAGGGTGCTGGGGGTGGTAGAGGAGTGGACCAGGGTGTCGCGGAGGGAGCGGTCCCTTCGGAATGCTGAAAGGGGAGGGGAAGATGCGTTTGGTGGTGGGATCACGTTGGAGGTGGCGGAAATGGCGGAGGATGATCCGTTGAAGGTGGAGGCTGGTGGGGTGAAAGGTGAGGACAAGGGGAACCCTATCGTGGTTCTGGGAGGGAGGGGCAGGGGTGAGGGCAGAAGTGCGGGAAATAGAACGGACACGGTCAAGGGCCGAGTCAACCACGGTAGAGGGGAATCCTCGGTTGAGGAAAAAGGAAGACATGTCGGAAGCACTGGTGTGGAAGGTGGCATCGTCAGAACAGACGCGGCGGAGACGGAGAAACTGGGAGAATGTAATAGAGTCCTTACAGGAAGCGGGGTGGGAGGAAGTGTAGTCCAGGTAGCTGTGGGAGTCGATGGGCTTGTAGTGGATGTTAGTCGAAAGCTGATCGCCAGAAATGGAGACGGAGAAGTCAAGGAAGGGAAGGGAAGAGTCGGAGATGGACCATGTGAAGGTGAGGGAAGGGTGGAAATTGGAAGTAAAGTGAATGAACTTATCAAGTTCAGGGCGAGAGCAGGAAACGGCACCGATAGTCATCGATGTACCGGAAAAAGAGGTGAGGGAGGGGACCTGAGTAGGACTGGAACAAAGAATGTTCCACATGTCCCATGAACAGGCAGGCATAGCTAGGACCCATGCGGGTTCCCATAGCAACACCTTTAATTTGGAGGAAGTGAGTGGAGTCAAAGGAGAAGTTGTTCAATGTGAGAACAAGTTCAGCCAGGCGGAGGAGGGTGGTGGTGGATGGGGACTGGTCGGGCCTCTGTTCAAGGAAGAAGCGGAGCGCCCTCCGGCCATCCTGGTGGGGGATGGAAGTGTAGAGGGATTGGACGTCCATGGTGAAAAGGAGACGGTTGGGGCCAGGAAACTGGAAACTGTTAAAGTGGCGGAGGGCGTCGGAAGAGTCGCGGATGTGGGTGGGAAGAGACTGGACAAGGGGAGAAAAAATAGAGTTGAGATAGGAAGAGATAAGTTCCGTGGGGCAAGAACAGGCTGAAACGATGGGTCTACCAGGGCAGTCCTGTTTGTGGATCTTGGGAAGGAGGTAGAAGCGGGCTGTGCGGGGTTGGGGAACTAGGAGGTTGGCGGCCATGGAGGGAAGATCTCCAGAGGAGATGAGGTCAGTGACAGTCTTGGAAACAATGGCTTGATGTTTGCTAGTGGGGTCATGGTCCAGGCGGAGGTAGGAGGAGGTGTCGGAGAGTTGGCGTTCAGCTCCCGCACGGTAGAGGTCGGTTCGCCAAACAACAACTGCACCACCCTTAGCAGGCTTAATGATAATGTTAGGGTTGGATCGGAGCGAACGGAGTGCTGCAAGTTCAGAGGGAGGTAGGTTGGAGTGAGTGAGGGGAGCAGAGAAATGGAGACGGCCGATGTCACGTCGGCAGTTAGCAATGAAAAGATCTGCGTGCAGTTTTGGTTTCCATATTTAAGAAAAGATATACTTGCTCTCGAGGCGGTTCAGAGAAGGTTCACTCAGTTGATTCCGGAGATGAGGGGGTTGACGTATGAGGAAAGGTTGAATAGGTTGGGACTCTACTCATTGGAGTTCAGAAGAATGAGAGGCGATCATATCGAAACATATAAGATTGTGAGGGGGCTTGATCGGGTGGATGCGGGGAGGATGTTTCCACTGATGGGTGAGACTAGAACTAGGGGGCATAATCTTAGAATAAGGGGCTGCCCTTTCAAAACTGAGATCAGGAGAAACTTCTTCACTCAGAGGGTAGTAAATCTATGGAATTTGCTACCCCAGAGAGCTGTGGAAGTTGCAACATTAAATAAATTTAAAATGGAGATAGACATTGTCCTAGCAGATAAGTGAATTAGGGGTTACGGGGAGAGGGCAGGGAAGTGGACGTGAGTCTAGGTTCGGATCAGCCATGATCCTATTGAATGGCGGAGCAGGCCCGAGGGGCCGTATGGCCTACTCCTGCTCCTACTTCTTATGTTCTTATGTAGAGGGTAGACGTCCAGAGGGAGGGGTCCAAGTAGAACGAGAATTTAGAAAGCGGGAGAATGGATCAGCCATGCGGGAGCTTGCTGTGCGCAAATTGGCTGCCTACGCTGCAACAGTAACTACACTTCAAAAAAAGTATTTCATTGACTGTGAAGCGCTTTGGGACGTCCTGAGGTGGTGAGAGGCAGGGGAGAAATGCAAGTCTTCCTTTTGTTGCTGTTTGTGGGAGCAAGGCGCTTTGGGAGGGGAGAATCTCCCAGGGTTCTAGCTCTTGATCAGTGTCGTGCTTTCCTGCGTGTGTGTGCGCGTGCGTGTGTGTGACTGTTTGCCGAGGGCAGGACCATGGTTCAGCGGTGACGCCCTCTGTAGTCGAATAGCCTCGAGCCTGAAGAAGGGCGCCAGTGGGGTGAGGGGTAGGGGGTGGCCGGCGCCCGTGGACACTGTACCCCACCACCCCCCAGCGAGAGTCAGCACCTTCGAGATATGAGGGGGTGTTGGCGGGAGGGGAGGATAATTCCCTTGGCAGGCGGTATTTTCTAAGTTGTGGAACGTGGATTGAGCAAGGAGCGAGTTTGTGTCTTTTTGCCCCCCCCTGTGCCGCTGCTGACAGCATGAACTGCGACTACTAGACTCATACTCATCGACTGCGACTTCAGCCCAAGTTAGAGAGGCAGGATTCCTCTGTACGGACTGTACAACTGTTCCGTTTATATTATATATATATATATATATATATGTCAAAATACAGATCAGCACAGCAATACAATGCTCTTGTTAATAGTCATTCGCTTGGCCTTCTCTGTGTATATATCGATATAAATTATTACAGCTTTTGTACATATAATGGATAATCACGATGTATTGAGTGAATGACCAGGACTGTATTATATTGCTGGTATTGTACAAGATGCGAAACGGGTTAGGGCCAACACTGGAATAGACCCCTGAACTTCTTAATAAAGCTGATGGTGATAATCACGCCCTTTTTTGAATGCTTATGTCATTATTTGTTAGCTCTTTTTTGGTCAAAGGGGAAGTTGTCAGCCATGGCTCAGTGGGTAGGACTGTCTCTCTCTCGCCTCTGAGTCAGAGGGTCGTGGGTTCGAGCCCCCGCTCCAGAGACATGAGCTCCACAATCCAGGCCGACACTCCCAGTGCCAGTGCTGAGGGAGTGTCGGAGGGGCGGTACTGAGGGAGCGCCGCACTGTCGGAGGGGTGGTTCTGAGGGAGCACTGCACTGTGGGAGGGGCAGTACTGAGGGAGCACCGCACTGTGGGAGGGGCAGTACTGAGGGAGCGCCGCACTGTCGGAGGGGTGGTTCTGAGGGAGCACTGCACTGTGGGAGGGGCAGTACTGAGGGAGCGCCACATTGTCGGAGGGGCAGTACTGACGGAGCGCCGCACTGTTGGAGGGGCAGTACTGAGGGAGCACCGCACTGTGGGAGGGGCAGTACTGAGGGAGCACCGCACTGTGGGAGGGGCAGTACTGAGGGAGCGCCGCACTGTTGGAGGGACAGTACTGAGGGAGCACCGCACTGTCGGAGGGGCAGTACTGAGGGAGCGCCGCACTGTTGGAGGGACAGTACTGAGGGAGCACGCACTGTCGGAGGGGCAGTACTGAGGGAGCGCTGCACTGTCGGAGGGGCAGTACTGAGGGAGTGCCGCACTGTGGGAGGGGCAGCACTGAGGGGGCACCGCACTGTCGGAGGGGCAGTACTGAGGGAGTGCCGCACTGTCGGAGGAGCAGTACTGAGGGAGTGCTGCACTGTTGGAGGTGCCGTCTTTCGAATGAGCCGTTAAACCGAGGCCCCGTCTGCTCTCTCCGGTGGATGTAAAAGATCCCACGGCCACTATTGGAAGAAGAGCAGGTAGAGTTCTCCCCAGTGCCCTGGGGCCAATATTTATCCCTCAATCAGTAAAACTGATGAACTGTTGATGATCACATCGCTGGGAGTGGTGCCGTGGGATCCTTTGCGTCCACCTGAGAGATCAGACTGGGCCTCGGTTTAACGTCTCATGATGTACTTGAGGTGTTGAAGATGATTAAAGGATTCGATCGGGTCGAGAGAGAGAAACTATTTCCTCTGGTGGGGGGAGTCCAGAACAAGGGGGCAGAACCTTCAAATTAGAGCCAGGCCGTTCAGGGGTGATGTCAGGAAGCACTTCTTCACACAAAGGGTGGCGGAAATCTGGAACTCTCGCCCCCAAAAAGCTGTCGAGGCTGGGGGTCAATTGGAGCTTTAAAAACTGAGAGTGATCGATTTTTGTTGAGTCAGGGTATTGAGGGTTACTGAACCAAGGCGGGTCGATGGAGTTAAGATACAGATCAGCCGTGATCTCATTGAATGGTGGAACAGGCTGGAGGGGCTGAATGGCCTCCTCCTGTTCCTGTGTAACAGGCTCGAGGGGCTGAATGGCCTCCTCCTGTTCCTGTGTAACAGGCTCGAGGGGCTGAATGGCCTCCTCCTGTTCCTGTGTAACAGGCTCGAGGGGCTGAATGGCCTCCTCCTGTTCCTGTGTAACAGGCTCGAGGGGCTGAATGGCCTCCTCCTGTTCATGTGTAACAGGCTCGAGGGGCTGAATGGCCTCCTCCTGTTCCTGTGTAACAGGCTCGAGGGGCTGAATGGCCTCCTCCTGTTCCTGTGTAACAGGCTCGAGGGGCTGAATGGCCTCCTCCTGTGCCTGTGTAACAGGCTCGAGGGGCTGAATGGCCTCCTCCTGTTCATGTGTAACAGGCTCGAGGGGCTGAATGGCCTCCTCCTGTTCCTGTGTAACAGGCTCGAGGGGCTGAATGGCCTCCTCCTGTTCCTGTGTAACAGGTTCGAGGGGCTGAATGGCCTCCTCCTGTTCCTGTGTAACAGTCTCGAGGGGCTGAATGGCCTCCTCCTGTTCCTGTGTAACAGGCTCGAGGGGCTGAATGGCCTCCTCCTGTTCCTGTGTAACAGGCTCGAGGGGCTGAATGGCCTCCTCCTGTTCCTGTGTAACAGGCTCGAGGGGATGAATGGCCTCCTCCTGTTCCTGTGTAACAGGCTCGAGGGGCTGAATGGCCTCCTCCTGATCCTGTGTAACAGGCTCGAGGGGCTGAATGGCCTCCTCCTGTCCCTGTGTAACAGGCTCGAGGGGCTGAATGGCCTCCTCCTGTTCCTGTGTAACAGGCTCGAGGGGATGAATGGCCTCCTCCTGTTCCTGTGTAACAGGCTCGAGGGGCTGAATGGCCTCCTCCTGTTCCTGTGTAACAGGCCCGAGGGGCTGAATGGCCTCCTCCTGTTCCTGTGTAACAGGCTCGAGGGGCTGAATGGCCTCCTCTTGTTCCTGTGTAACAGGCTCGAGGGGCTGAATGGCCTCCTCCTGTTCCTGGGTAACAGGCTCGAGGGGCTGAATGGCCTCCTCCTGTTCCTGTGTAACAGGCCCGAGGGGCTGAATGACCTTCTCCTGTTCCAGTGTAACAGGCTCAAGGGGGCTGAATGGCCTCCTCCTGTTCCTGTGTAACAGGCTCGAGGGGCTGAATGGCCTCCTCCTGTTCCTGTGTAACAGGTTTGAGGGGCTGAATGGCCTCCTCCTGTTCCTGTGTAACAGGCTCGAGGGGCTGAATGGCCTCCTCCTGTTCCTGTGTAACAGGCTCGAGGGGCTGAATGGCCTCCTCCTGTTCCTGTGTAACAGGTTCGAGGGGCTGAATGGCCTCCTCCTGATCCTGTGTAACAGGCTCGAGGGGCTGAATGGCCTCCTCCTGTTCCTGTGTAACAGGCTCGAGGGGCTGAATGGCCTCCTCCTGTTCCTGTGTAACAGGCTCGAGGGGCTGAATGGCCTCCTCCTGATCCTGTGTAACAGGCTCGAGGGGCTGAATGGCCTCCTCCTGTTCCTGTGTAACAGGCTCGAGGGGCTGAATGGCCTCCTCCTGTTCCTGTGTAACAGGCTCGAGGGGCTGAATGGCCTCCTCCTGTTCCTGTGTAACAGGCTCGAGGGGCTGAATGGCCTCCTCCTGATCCTGTGTAACAGGCTCGAGGGGCTGAATGGCCTCCTCCTGTTCCTGTGTAACAGGCTCGAGGGGCTGAATGGCCTCCTCCTGTTCCTGTGTAACAGGCTCGAGGGGATGAATGGCCTCCTCCTGTTCCTGTGTAACAGGCTCGAGGGGCTGAATGGCCTCCTCCTGATCCTGTGTAACAGGCTCGAGGGGCTGAATGGCCTCCTCCTGTTCCTGTGTAACAGGCTCGAGGGGCTGAATGGCCTCCTCCTGTTCCTGTGTAACAGTCTCGAGGGGATGAATGGCCTCCTCCTGTTCCTGTGTAACAGGCTCGAGGGGCTGAATGGCCTCCTCCTGATCCTGTGTAACAGGCTCGAGGGGCTGAATCGCCTCCTCCTGTTCCTGTGTAACAGGCTCGAGGGGCTGAATGGCCTCCTCCTGTTCCTGTGTAACAGGTTCGAGGGGATGAATGGCCTCCTCCTGTTCCTGTGTAACAGGCTCGAGGGGCTGAATGGCCTCCTCCTGTTCCTGTGTAACAGGCTCGAGGGAATGAAGGGTCTCCTCCTGTTCCTGTGTAACAGGCCCGAGGGGCTGAATGGCCTCCTCCTGTTCCTGTGTAACAGGCTCGAGGGGCTGAATGGCCTCCTCTTGTTCCTGTGTAACAGGCTCGAGGGGCTGAATGGCCTCCTCCTGTTCCTGTGTAACAGGCCCGAGGGGCTGAATGGCCTCCTCCTGTTCCTGTGTAACAGGCTCGAGGGTCTGAATGGCCTCCTCCTGTTCCTAATGTAACAGGCTCGAGGGGCTGAATGGCCTCCTCCTGTTCCTGGGTAACAGGCTCGAGGGAATGAATGGCCTCCTCCTGTTCCTGTGTAACAGGCCCGAGGGACTGAATGGCCTCCTCCTGTGCCTGTGTAACAGGCTCGAGGGGCTGAATGGCCTCCTCCTGTTCCTGTGTAACAGGCTTGAGGGGCTGAATGGCCTCCTCCTGTTCCTAATGTAACAGGCTCGAGGGGCTGAATGGCCTCCTCCTGTTCCTGGGTAACAGGCTCGAGGGGCTGAATGACCTCCTCCTGTTCCTGTGTAACAGGCCCGAGGGGCTGAATGACCTTCTCCTGTTCCAGTGTAACAGGCTCAAGGGGGCTGAATGGCCTCCTCCTGTTCCTGTGTAACAGGCTCGAGGGGCTGAATGGCCTCCTCCTGTTCCTGTGTAACAGGTTTGAGGGGCTGAATGGCCTCCTCCTGTTCCTGTGTAACAGGCTCGAGGGGCTGAATGGCCTCCTCCTGTTGCTGTGTAACAGGCTCGAGGGGCTGAATTGGCCTCCTCCTGTTCCTGTGTAACAGGCTCGAGGGGCTGAATGGCCTCCTCCTGTTGCTGTGTAACAGGCTCGAGGGGCTGAATGGCCTCCTCCTGTTGCTGTGTAACAGGCTCGAGGGGCTGAATGGCTTCCTCCTGTTCCTGTGTAACAGGCTCGAGGGGCTGAATGGCTTCCTCCTGTTCCTGTGTAACAGGCTCGAGGGGGCTAAATGGCCTCCTCCTGTTCCTGTGTAACAGGCTCGAGGGGCTGACTGGCCTCCTCCTGTTCCTGTGTAACAGGCTCAAGGGGCTGAATGGCCTCCTCCTGTTCCTGTGTAACAGGCTCGAGGGGCTGAATGACCTCCTCCTGCCCCTACGCTCCGAACTAACAATCAGTGGGAAGGCCGTGTGGGATGCTGTTTGCCTTCATTTTCCACTTGACGACATCCCCACCCACAACGGAATTTATTAGCTTCAAGGAACCCCAACCTCCTCCTCCTCCTCCTGGATTCAGCCGTGGGCCGGCAGAGGACGGCTCACTCCAAGCCCAGGCTCCGATCTCCATGGTGATGCGACTGGGCCGAGGGCCCTCTGTGAGAGCAGGCCCGAGGCTGCACCCCGAACCCGGTCTGCACTGAAACCCGTTGGATTATCCTAAGGATGGCCTGGATTAGTTTAAAATGCCCGCAGAGAACAGCAGGAGGAAACTGTCACATGTGTCCCTCCTTCCTGTCTGCAGTGCGCTCCCAGGCCCTGCCATTCATCCCTAATACACTGAAGATGCAATGCAGAATCTACAGCACAGGATCAGGCCATTCGGCCCAACTGGTCTGTACCGGTGTTTAGACGCCACAAGAAGATAAACACTGTGCTATACCAGTTGGGCCGAATGGCCTGTTTCCGTGCTGTAATTAGAATCCGAGAATAGAATCGTCAAATGGTTACAGCACAGAAGGAGGCCATTCGGCCCATCGAGCCCGTGCCGGCTCTCTGCAAGAGCCCCTCAGCTAGTCCCACTCCCCCGGCCTTTCCCCGGAGCCCTGCAAATATTTTTCCTTCAGGTACCTGTCCAATTCCCCTGTTCAAAGCCACGATTGAATCTGCCTCCACCACCCTCTCAGGCAGCGCATTCCAGATCCTAACCACCCGCTGCGTAAAAAGGTTTTTCCTCATGTCGCCTTTGGTTCTTCTGCCAATCACCTTAAATCTGTGTCCTCTGGTTCTCGACCCTTCCGCCAATGGGAGCAGTTTCTCTCTATCTACTCTGTCCAGACCCCTCATGATTTTGAACACCTCCATCAAATCTCCTCTCAACCTTCTCTGCTCCAAGGAGAACAACCCCAGCTTCTCCAGTCTATCCACGTAACTGAAGTCCCTCATCCCCTGGGACCATTCTAGTAAATCTTTTCTGCACCCTCTCTAAGAACACAAGAAACAGGAGCAGGAGTAGGCCATTCGGCCCCTCGAGCCTGCTCCGCCATTCAATGAGATCATGGCTGATCTGATCTTGGGCTCAAAGCCACTTCCCTGCCCGCTCCCCATAACCCTTCACTCCCTTATCTTACAAAAATCTGTCTATCTCCGCCTTGAATTATTTAATGACCCAGCCTGCACGGCTCTCTGGGGCAGAGAATTCCACAGATTTACGACCCTCTGAGAGAAGAAATTCCTCCTCATCTCAGTTCTAAAAGGGCGACCCTTTATTCTGAAACTGTGCTCCCGAGTTCTAGATTTCCCCACGAGGGGAAACATCCTCTCTGCATCTACCTTGTCGAGCCCCTCAGTATCTTATATATTTCAATAAGATCACCTCTCATTCTTCTAAACTCCAATGAGTATAGGCCCAACCTGCTCAACCTTTCCTCATAAGACAACCCCTTCATCTCCGGAATCAACCTCGTGAACCTTCTCTGAACTGCCTCCAATGCAAGTATATCCTTCCTTAAATAAGGAGGCCAAAACTGTACGCAGTACTCCAGGTGTGGTCTCACCAACGCCCTGTACAGTTGTAGCAGGACTTCCCTAAGAAGGCAAATGGTATGCTGGCCTTCATTACAAGAGGATTTGAGTACAGGAGTAAAGAAGTCTTACTCCAATTATATAGGGCCTTGGTGAGACCACACCTGGAGTACTGTGTACAATTTTGATCGTCTTACCTAAGGAAGGATATACTTGCTATAGAGGGAGTGCAACGAAGGTTCATGAGATTGATTCCTGGGATGGCGGGACTGTCGTATGAGAAGAGATTGAGTAAACTAGGCCTGTATTCTCTTGAACTTAGGAGAATGAGAGGGGATCTCATTGAAGCATACAAAATTATTACAGGGCTTGATAGGGTGGATGCTGGGAGAATGTTTCCCTTGGCTGGAGAGTCTAGAACCAGGGGCCACAGCCTCAAGATAAGGAGTCGGCCATTCAGGACTGAGATGAGAAGAAATTTCTTCACACAGAGGGTGGTGAATCTTTGGAATTCTCTACCCCAGAGGGCTGTGGAGGTTCAGTCATTGGGTATATTCAAAACAGAATTTGATAGATTTCTGACTAGTAAGGGCATCAAGGGATATGGCGATAGGGCTGGTGAATGGAGTTGAGGCAAAAGATCAGCCATGATCTCACTGAATGGCAGAGCAGGCTCGAGGGGCCGAATGGCCTCCTCCTGCTCCTATTTCTTATGTTCTTATATTCTTACTCCATACCCCTTGCAATAAAGGCCTTTACATCCTTCCTAAAGTGCGGTGCGCAGGATAGGACCCAGTACTCAAGCTGGGGCCGACCCAGTGTTTTAGAAAAGGATCTAGGTAATAAACACCAACATGGACTGGTTGGACCGAGTGGCCTGTTTCGGTATTGGAATTACCAGCGCTAACCATCGCTCTCTGGGCCAGGGTCTCTGGGCTGCTGGATGTCTGCAGCACAACCTGTTGTCTTCAAGTTATTCTGGCAGATGCAGTATAACGTGGATAAATGCGAGGTTATCCACTTCGGTGGCAAAAACAGGAAGGCAATTATTATCTGAACGGCAATAGATTGGGAGAAGGGGAAGTGCAATGAGACCTGGGTGTCCTTGTGCACCAGTCGCTGAAGGTAAGCATGCAGGTGCAGCAGGTGGTTAAGAAGGCAAATGGTATGTTGGCCTTCGTAGCGAGAGGATTCGAGTACAGGAACAAGGATGTCTTGCTGCAGTTGTACAGGGCCTTGGTGAGACCACACCTTGAGTATTGTGTGCAGTTTTTGTCGCCTTATCTGAGGAAGGATGTTCTTGCCATGGAAGGAGTGCAGTGAAGATTCACTAGACTGATACCTGGGATGGCAGGAATGACGTATGAGGAGAGATTGGGTCGATTGGGCTTGTACTCGCTGGAATTTAGAAGAATGAGAGGGGATCTCATTGAAACTTATAAAATTCTAACAGGACTAGACAGACTAGATGCAGGAAGGCTGTTCCCGATGGCGGGGGAGTCCAGAACCAGGGGTCACAGTCTAAGGATAAGGGGTAAGCCATTTAGGACTGAGATGAGGAGGAATTTCTTCACCCAGAGAGTGGTGAACCTGTGGAATTCTCTACCACAGAAGGCAGTTGAGGCCAATTCATTAAATATATTCAAGAAGGAGTTAGATATATTTCTTAAGGCTAAAGGGATCAAGGGATATGGGGAGAAGGCAGGGACCGGGTACTGAATTTGGATGATCAGCCATGATCTCACTGAATGGCGGAGCAGGCTCGAGGGGCCGAATGGCCTACTCCTGCTCCTATCTTCTATGTTTCTATGTTTCTTCCATCAAGGAATGTCTGCTCTCATAACAGTTGTCCCCGACTGAAGCTTGAATCCGGGGGCCCCTTAATCCACTTCTGGTACCCCGATCAGGCGCTAATTCGCAATCTCACCCGCAGATAGCTGCAGTAACAAATGGGAAAAGTCTCACAATCGGGGGTGAGGGGGTTAACGACACACTCTCGGATGCAGGCTGAAGTTAATTCCGAAGCATGCACTGCTGACCGCCCTCCCCCGCCGCGAGAGTGAAGGTGTGCAGATTGGGCGAGGCCTCTCACAGCCGAATTGCCTAGCAGCCCTCACTGCGCATGTTTTGTGTGGTGGTGCTCAATGTAAAAGTAAAACAGAAAACGATAATAAAAAAAGTCAAAGAGCAAACAGATACAGGGCCGGGTCCCTCAGGATGGGTGATGATCAGTTAAAATGTCCGCACACAACAGCAGGAGAAAAATATGTTTTTGACCACTGACCCCCCCACTCCTACTGTAAGAGTCAATGTGTGGACATAGGAATTAGGAGCAGGAGTCGGCCATACGGCCCCTCGAGCCTGCTCCGCCATTCAATAAGATCATGGCTGATCTTCATCTCAACCTTCATCACGCCCAATCCCCATATCCCTTGATTCCCTTAATATTCAAAAATCTATCGGCCTCTGTCTTGAATATACTCAACGACTGAGCCTCCACAGCCCTCTGGGGCAGAGAATTCCAAAAATTCACCGCCCTCTGAGTGAAGAAATTCCTCCTCATCTCAGTCCGAAATGGCCGACCCCTTATCCTGAGACTGTGACCCCTGGTTCTAGACTCCCCAGCCAGGGGGGAACATCCTCCCTGCATCTACCCTGTCAATCCCCTTGAGACTTTTATACGTTATGAGATCACCTCTCATTCTTCTAAACTCCAGAGAGTATCAGCCTAGTCTACTCAATCTCTCCTCATAGGAAAACCCTCTCATCCCAGGGATCAGTCTGGTGAACCTTTGTTGCACTCCCTCTATGGCAAGTATATCCTTCCTTAGGTAAGGAGACCAAAACTGTACACAGTCTCACCAGAGAACATGAGAAATAGGAGCAGGAGTCGGCCACTCGGCCCCTCGAGCCTGCTCCACCATTCAATAAGATCACGGCTGATCATCGACCTCAACTCCACTTTCCCGCCCGATCCCCATATCCCTCGATTCCCCTAGAGTCCAAAAATCTCTCGATCTCAGCCTTCAATAGACTCAACGACTGAGCCTGCACACCTCTCGCAGAGCCCTGTCCTGGAAGACCTCCTTTGCTCTTGTACTCCAATCCCTTTTTTTCTGGGGGGGGGGGGGGGCGGTCGAGAAAGGGGAGTGGACATTGGGTGAAGCCTGCCACAGTCAAATAGTCAAGCCAAAAATCAGCACCCGAGTGTCCAGGTTTCGTGTGTGTGGGCGGGGGGATGGTTTTTTATTTCATGGCTTTTATGTTTGGGTGGTGAGGTTCAAAAACACGTGGGGAGGGGAAGGAAAGAAGAGTTGAACGTTCACCAGACTGGTTGCTGGGATGGGGGGATTGTCCTATGAGGAGAGATTGAGCAGACTCGGCCTATATTCTCTAGAGTTTAGAAGAATGAGAGGTGATCTCATCGAAACATACAAAATTCTTACAGGGCTTGACAGGGTAGATGCAGGGAGGATGTTTCCCCTGGCTGGGGAGTCTAGAACCAGGGGTCACAGTCTCAGAATAAGGGGTCGGCCATTTCGGACTGAGATGAGGAGGAATTTCTTCACTCAGAGGGCGGTGAATCTTTGGAATTCTCTGCCCCAGAGGGCTGTGGAGGCTCAGTCGTTGAGTATATTCAAGGCTGAGATCGATAGATTTTTGGATATTAAGGGAATCGAGGGATATGGGGATCGGGCGGGAAAGTGGGGATGAGGTCGATGATCAGCCATGATCTTATTGAATGGCGGAGCAGGCTCGAGGGGCCGAATGGCCGACTCCTGCTCCTAATTCTTATGTTTTGAAACTTATAAAATTCTGTCAGGACTAGACAGACTAGATGCGGGAAGGATGTTCCCGATGGCGGGGGAGTCCAGGACCAGGGGTCACAGTCTAAGGATAAGGGGTAAGCCATTTAGGACTGAGATGAGGAGGCAAGGTATTAGCGTGCAAAATTAAGGCACATGGGATTGGGGGCAAGGTATTGACTTGGATAGAGAACTGGTTGGCGGACAGAAAGCAGAGAGTTGGAATAAACGGGTTGTTTTCCGAGTGGCAGGCAGTGACTAGTGGGGTACCGCGAGGATCGGTCCTAGGACCCCAGCTGTTCACAATATATATTAATGATCTGGACGAGGGAATTGGATGTAATATCTCCAAATTTGCAGACGACACAAAGCTGGGCGGGAGGGTAAGCTGCGAGGAGGATGTCGTGAAACTCCAGTACGATTTGGACAGGTTGGGTGATTGGGCAGAAACATGGCAAATGCACTATAATGTGGATAAATGTGAGGTTATCCACTTTGGTGGCAAAAACAGGAAGGCAGATTATTATTTGAATGGCAATAGATTGGGAGAAGGGGAAGTGCAACGAGACCTGGGTGTTCTTGTGCACCAGTCGCTGAAGGTAAGCATGCAGGTGCAGCAGGCGGTTAAGAAGGCAAATGGTATGTTGGCCTTCATAGCGAGAGGGTTCGAGTACAAGAACAAGGATGTCTTGCTGCAGTTGCACAGGGCCTTGGTGAGACCGCACCTTGAGTATTGTGTGCAGTTTTGGTCACCTTACCTGAGGAAGGATGTTCTTGCCATGGAAGGAGTGCAGCGAAGATTCACCAGGCTGATATCTGGGATGGCAGGAATGACGTATGAAGAGAGATTGGGTCGATTGGGCTTATGCTCACTGGAGTTCAGAAGATTGAGAGGGGATCTCATCGAAACCTATAAAATTCTGTCAGGTCTGGACAGACTAGATGCAGGATGTTCCCGATGGTCGGGGAGTCCAGAACCAGGGGTCACAGTCTAAGGATAAGGGGTAAGCCATTTAGGACTGAAATGAGGAGGAATTTCTTCACCCAGAGAGTGGTGAACCTGTGGAATTCTCTACCACAGAAGGCGATGGAGGCCAATTCATTAAATATATTCAAGAAAGAGTTGGATATATTTCTTGAGGCTAAAGGGATCAAGGGCTATGGGGAGAAGGCAGGGATAGGGCACTGAATGTGGATTTATGTCTCTGTGTGTGTTCAGGGGAGGAAAAAACTACAACTCCCGGCCTGCCCCGCGGGCTCCGCGCATGCGCGCTGAGGCCGGCCGCCACGTCGCCTGACGTCAGTTCCGGGGGGCGGCCATCTTGGGGGAACTCGGTGCGACGGCGGAGACAGAGAGAGGGAGCCATGAACCCCGAGTAGTGAGTGTGGACGGCCCGCGGGGACGGGGACAGGGGCCGAGCGGGGAGCGAAGGAGCGCGGGGAGGAGGTGCTGGAGTCACCGCCGCTCCGCACCGCACCGCACCCCCGCTTTAATTACATTAATGGCCCGCCGACCCATATTCCAATTAAAGGGGCGGGACCCCCCCCTCCTTAAAGGGGAAGGTGGCTGGTCACAGCCCCGCCCCCTCACCCTCATCCTC
>NW_028225180.1:89673804-89712356 GCF_052327205.1 Somniosus microcephalus | reverse complement strand
AAATAATGCAATAAGGACCACCTCTTGTTGACTGGGTCTGTGTTCAAAGATCAAAAGCCACGCGGCGGGACAAAATGGGGCGGGGGCACATTTTTGCACTGATCCTGTGCCAGCGGCAGACGCACGGCGTTCCAGCCCCAGACAGAACGCTAACACCGAGGTCACTTCCACTCCTGCAGCAGCACCTGGGGCGTGCCTTTCAGTGACTCCTAGAAACCATGCGTGAAGAATGGAGTGCGGCTCATTGGGCTTTAAGCGGGGATCGATTTCCCCCTCGCTGGGTACCCTTGTTTATTTGCAGAGGAGAGCAGGCCTCCTGGGACCTTGGGTATAAAAAGTATCCGAGACAAGTGCGTAGTGTAGCTCTGCCACCTGACAACCTTTCTACTGGTAAGGCATTGACCCAAGTTTCAAAAAGGTTTGCGAGCACAAAACTTCCGAGCTGGGAGTTGGGGCACTTGAAACCCGGGCTCGCCAGCAGTTGATCTGGGTGTTTCTCGGTGCGACTGCAGTTGCTGCATCTTCTGTCGCCTAGGGAGCGATAGTTTCCATTAGCTAGAATCATCTAGAATGACGAGTCTCTCATCCAAGGGTATGCCTGGGAGGAAGGAGCAGAGGGAATAAATGGCCTACAGCAGGATAAGAACATTAGGGGATGGCGATACGGCCCCTCGAGCCTGCTCCGCCATTCAATAAGATCACGGCTGATCATCCACCTCGACTGCACTTTCCCTCCCCATATACCTGGATTAAAAAAAGAAATGGCCCGTTTGATGTAAGAAAACTACTCGGCACTTAGTCTGAGTATTAAACAAGGCTTTAATCGACTGGTTTTCAACATGGAGATCTCGTTGTGTCCTTCACTAGTTCCTGTTAAAGAATGTCCTGAGCAAGCTGGGCCCGTGCCCGAGTATTTATACTCTCCCTGGACAGCGCCACCAGCAGGCCGCCCAGTATTATTACATAAGTCATTTCCACATGAATGACCAGATTCACGTCACCGTTCCAACCTCCAGGCCCACAAAATTCAAGCCGGACAAAGCAGCAACAAAGTCGTATAATAAATTGAACTGAGTGGCCTGGGGGTTTGACAGCCACAATCCCAGGGCCCCACGTGGCCCAGTGGGTACCTCTGCTCCACCCTATATATTGCTGTTGAGTTGAAAGGCACTTTGAATAGGGCAGGAGCGTTCTGCTGCTGCTGCATTCTACGGCTTTCTTCAGCCCCTTTTGTGCTCCTACGTAGCCTACCAAAAATAGTCTTGCTAGACGATTGACCACTGAAGCGAGAAAGCAAAGGGTTCCTCGGCCCATTCTTAGTTTTAAAGTCTGTAGACCGCCAGCAACAACTTCCATTTATATAGCGCCCACAGGAGCACTTGGAGTATCTCCTAATGAAAGCGTCACTAGCCCACCGTTCTGTTCTTTGTGTTCCTCATTACACAGCTCTGTGCTGTGTTGCTGTCACAGCCGTGCAAGGGGTGGGTGTTGGGGCTCTGGCGAGCGAGCTCGGCTCGGCTCTTGCAGGCTCCGTCTGGATTCGAACCAACTGGCGAGGGTACTCGGGATTTTTGGGTTGAGTACAGTCTGCTCAGTCAACAAGAGGGCTATCCTGGTCTGCTCAGCTGACCTCGAGTTTGTTTTACGATGTAAAATGTTACTTGATTTTTTTTTCCTCCTCCTAAATCTGTCTCATTAACTTCCCTGTTCACAGCCTTAGTGCAATTCCAAAAACTGCTCGAGCTTAACGTAGCTACTGCCTCTCCATCATACTCTGCCTACACGGGTGTGAGCACCGAGTGTTAATCGTGTTCTACTGAATACAGCCAGTGGTGTTAACCAGATTAACTGTTTACAAACAACACTCAGCTCAGGTTAACCACAATTTCCTCGTCTCGGTGCGTCCTGTCAATTGTTAAAGACTACGGTAACCCATTTTTTGGGGAAAACCGGTGCCTAGAGAATTAGGAAAGTGTAGGAGAGGTGTAACGTTTATTGAAATAGAATGAGTAAGGTGAGCGGATAGCGAGTGAGGTGGTTGTGACGGTTTGTGATCCCTGCACAGGTCGCCCTCTCCCGAGCCAATCTACAACAGCGAGGGCAAGAGGCTGAACACCCGCGAGTTCAGAACTCGGAAGAAGCTGGAGGAGGAGAGACACAACCTCATTCAGGAGATGATTGCCCTCAATCCTGATTTCAAACCTCCGGCAGATTACAAGTGAGTTAATACGTTCAGCGCCTGAGATTGAAAAGGAGTTTTTTTTTTAAAGCAGACTTGGGTAAATTGGGAAGTTCAAACATAGAACATAGAAAAATAGGAGCAGGATTTGGCCATTCAATATGATCATGGCTGATCCTCTATCTCAATACCATATTCCTGCTCTCTCCCCATACCCCTTGATGCCTTTTATGTCTAGAAATCTATATCTCCTTAAATATATTCAGTGACTTGGCCTCCACAGCCTTCTGTGGTAGAGAATTCCACAGGTTCACCACCCTCTGAGTGAAGAAATTTCTCCTCCTCTCAGTCCTAAATGTCCTACCCTGTATCCTGAGACTGTGACCCCCCTCGTTCTAGACCCCCCCCCCAAACCAGGGGAAACATCCTCCCTGCATCCAGTCTGTCTAGCCCGGTCAGAATTTTATACGTTTCAATGAGATCCCCTCTCATTCTTCTAAACTCTAGTGAATACAGGCCTAGTCGACCCAATCTCTCCTCATACGACAGTCCTGCCATCCCAGGAATCAGTCTGGTGAACCTTCGCTGCACTCCCTCTATGGCAAGTATATCCTTTCTTAGGTAAGGAGACCAAAACTGCACACACTACTCCAGGTGTGGTCTCACCAAGGCCCTGTATAACTGTAGTAAGACATCCTTGCTCCTGTACTCGAATCCTCTTGCAATGAAGGCCAACATACCATTTGCCTTCCTAACTGCTTGCTGCACCTGCATGTTTGCTTTCAGTGACTGGTGTACAAGGACACCCAGGTCCCTTTGTACATCAACATTTCCCAATCTATCACCATTTAAATAATATTCTGCCTTTCTGTTTTCCTGACCGAAGTGGATCACTTCACATTTATCCACGTTATACTGCATCTGCCATGTATTTGCCCACTCACTCAACTTGCCTAAATCGCCTTGAAGCCTCTTTGCATCCTCCTCACAACTCACAAAAGTTTTTACAGCCTGTAGATTGTTGCGGGGGGATGCGGAGAGGAGAGGAAGACTGGGGGAGGTGAGGCGTTCCACAGTTCTGAGCCCCGGGAAAGCAGTTAAGTTCAAGGATGAGGCAGTGCGACGAGTCTTGATTTCACCAAGGATGCCGGGAGGGGAGAGTGTAAGACAGTAAGTAACTGAAATGAATCGACGGAGATATTGAACAAGAAGCACTATTAACACGGCTTGTAGGGAGAGGCAGGACAAGTTCAGAGTCGGGACTGACATGAATCAGTCATTCATGAAAGAAAGACTTATGATATAATACTGAGCGGCCTGCGGGTGGTGCTGTCCAGGGAGAGTCTAAATACTCGGGCACGGGCCTAGCTTGCGCAGGACATTCTTAACAGGAACTAGTGAAGGACACAACTAGACCTCCATGTTGTAAAACAGTTGATTAAAGCTTTGTTTAACGCTTAGACCAAGTGCCTGGTAGTTTCCTTACATCAGGGGCCCTTCGCCCCAGCATGGAGATGAGAAAAAAATCACTAGAAAGCGTTTTTTACGGTGTAAAATAATTCTTCCAATACACAATAACAGCACGAGGGTGATCGGGAAAGGAGTTCAACTCTGAAGGGACCCACGTGGAGTTAAAGATAAGGAGCAGGGAAGCGATAGTAAATGAGCCATCGATTGTAACACGGGGCAAGTGCGAAACCCCTGGAAGTAGCTGTGGTGTGAGCGCAGTTTGCTCGTGTGCCAACGAAGCCTTGTTTACAGAGAGCGGGGCTGGCGCCGCCAACACCCTTTTTAATGAAAACAAGGGCCGAGTTTGGGATCTGCCATAAAGGGGGCGGGGACCCTCGCCCCACCCTTAACGGGGCGTGGAAACCGCGAGACAGGAGCGTCGATTAAATCGTCGGCTGGGCTGTGCCGCGCCGCTGCATCGTGGCCTTGCGCGCTGCACCACATCGCAGCTTGCGGAGGTACCCGGAGGTGGATGTTGGTGTGGTTCCTTTCCCCAAGAAAGAGAGTGGGGAAGTAACCCAGAGCTGCTGGTGTGCTGTTAACGGCGGGGTGTTGGCTTTACCGGTTCTGGCACCTCGCTGCGGGAGTGGCGGTCGCGGAAGGAGGGTGGGTGCCAATGTTTCTTAGTCGGTAACTCGTGCCTTCTCGCACGCAGGTCATTAAGGTTCATTTGTTTCCCCACAGGCCACCAGCCACGCGCGTGAGTGACAAAGTGATGATCCCGCAGGACGAGTATCCGGAGATAAACTTTGTCGGACTACTGATAGGACCCAGGTAAAGAGACGCTGGCCCGTTGTTACTCCTGTAGGTGTAAGGGGCGTTTGGGTGGTGAGAGGGGTCACTGATTGCTCCACGTGTTGCGAGCTGTGGCTGCTGCCTGTGCTATGGAATCGCACGCATTCCCTGTCCAAGGAGAAGGAAGAGCTTTCGTGTCCTCGCGATGTTGCAAAGTGCTTCACAACCAATTCATTACTTTTGAAATGTAGTCGCCGCTGTGTAGGTCAAGGTGGCCTAGTTCTACACCGAGCAAATTGGGTACAATGGCATTGTGGTTCCGTTACTGGACTAGTAATCCAGAGGCCTGGGTGATCCGGAGACCCGAGTTCAGATCCCACCACCGCAGCTGGGGAATTCGAATTCAATTAAATAAATCTGGAATAGAAAGCTCGTGTCAGTAATGGGTTGTGGTTCACTGATTCCCCTTAGGGAAGGAAATCTACCGCCCTTGCCCGGTCTGGCCGATGTGTGACTCCAGACCCACAGCCATGTGGTTGACTCTTGACTGCCCTCTGAAACGGCCTAGCGAGCCACTCAGTTGTATTCAGGAAGGCGGCCACCTTCTCGAGGGCAATTAGAAATGGGCAATAAATGCTGGGCCTTGCCAAATTAAAAAAAAAAGTTAATCTGGTGACGTTGGTTGAGGCATAATGTTGGCCAGGACACCGGGGAGAACTCCCTGCTCCTCTTCCAATAGCACCATGGGAGCTTTCACTTCCAGCTGATGGTTTAACGACTCATCCGAAAGCACTGGAGTGTCCGCCTGGATTATGGGTTTGAGTCCTGCAGGAGCCTTGTGACTCGGGCGAGAGTCCTCGCGCTGAAGCACGGGCAGCCCTGAATTTTCCACTGACCAGGTTGACGCTTGGTTTCCCCTCTTAAGAACTTTCAACACACAAATTCTTCAGACGAGAAAGAGCGGGTTAAATTGGGATATAACCTGTCATGCTTTTACTCCCGAGTGCTCTGGGTGGTTTGTGACCCTATCAGGAAATAGTTGGGGCTTGTAATAAGGGAACAGCTATAATCATGGGGGATTTTAACTTTCATATTGACTGGACTAATCAAATTGGGCATGGCAGCCTTGAGGAAGAGTTCATAGAGTGTATTAGGGACGGGTTCCTTGAGCAGTATGTAACTGAACCAACCAGGGGGCAGGCAACCTTAGATCTGGTCCTGTGTAATGAGACAGGATTAATAAAAAATGTCCTAGTAAAGGATCCCCTTGGAATGAGTGACCATAACATGGTTGAATTCCAAATTCAGTTTGAGGATGAGAGTGTTGGATCTCAAACCAGCGTACTGAGCTTAAATAAAGGAGACTATGAAGGTATGAGAGTAGAATTGACTAAAGTGGACTGGGAAAATAGATTAAAGTGTAAGACGGTACAAGAGCAGTGGTCTACATTCAAGGAGATATTTCACATCTTTCAAGATAAATATATTCCACTGAGGAAAAAGGGGAGTAAAAGAAAAGACAGCCATCCGTGGCTTAGTAAAGTAATAAAGGATAGTATCCGACTGAAAACAAGGGCATATAAAGTAGCCAAATCTAGTTAGAGGATAGAAGATTGGGAAGCATTTAAAAGCCAGCAAACAATAACTAAAAGATTAATTAAGAAAGGGAAGATAGATTATGAAAGTAAACTAGCAAAAAATATAAAAACAGATAGCAAGAGTTTCTACAGCTATATAAAAAGAAAAAGGGTGGCTAAAGTGAACGTTGGTCCCTCAGAGGATAGGACCGGGAAACTAGTGGTGGGGAACATGGAGATGGCAAAGACGCTGAACAAATATTTTGTATCAGTCTTTACAGTAGAGGACACTAAAAATATCCCAACACTGGACAAACGGGGCAATGGGGGGGGGGAGGAGCTAAACACGATTAAAATCACTAAGGAGATGGTACTCAGTAAAATAATGGGACTTAAGGTGGATAAATCCCTCGGACCTGATGGCCTACATCCTAGGGTCTTGAGAGAAGTGGCGGTAGGGATTGTGGATGCATTGGTGATTATTTTCCAGAACTCCCTGGACTCGGGAAAGGTCCCGGCAGATTGAAAAACTGCTAATGTAACACCCTTATTTAAGAAGGGAAGTAGACAAAAAGCTGGAAACTATAGACCAGTTAGCCTAACATCTGTGGTTGGCAAAATGTTGGAGTCCATTATTAAGGACAGCCAGCATGGTTTTATGAAGGGGAAGTCATGTTTGACAAATTTGCTCGAATTCTTTGAGGATGTAACAAACAGGGTGGATAAAGGGGAACCAGTGGATGTAGTGTATTTGGACTTCCAAAAGGCATTTGACAAGGTTCTACACGAAAGATTACTGATCAAGATAAGAAATCACGGGATTGGGGGTAATATACTGGCATGGGTGGAAGATTGGCTATCTAACAGAAAACAGAGAGTTGGGATAAATGGTTCGTTCTTGGGCTGGCAATCAGTAACTAGTGGTGTTCCGCAGGGGTCAGTGCTGGGACCCCAACTCTTTACAATCTATATTAACGATTTGGAGGAAGGGACCGAGTGTAACATATCAAAGTTTGCCGACGATACAAAGATGGAAGGGAAAGCAGTGAGTGAGGAGGACATAAAAAACCTGCAAAAGGACATAGACAGGCTAAGTGAGTGGGCAGAGATTTGGCAGATGCAATATAATGTTGGAAAGTGTGAGGTTATGCACTTTGGCAGAAAAAATCAAAGAGCAAGTTATTATCTAAATGGAGAGAAACTGCAAAGTGCTACAGTACAAAGGGATCTGGGGGTCCTGGTGCATGAAACACAGAAGGTTAGCATGCAGGTACAGCAGGTGATCAGGAAGGCCAATGGAATCTTGGCTTTTATTGCAAGGGGGATGGAGTATAAGAACAGGGAAGTCTTGCTGCAGTTATACAGGGTATTGGTGAGGCCACACCTGGAATACTGCGTGCAGTTTTGGTTTCCATATTTAAGAAAAGATATACTTGCTCTCGAGGCGGTTCAGAGAAGGTTCACTCGGTTGATTCCGGAGATGAGGGGGTTGACGTATGAGGAAAGGTTGAGTAGGTTGGGACTCTACTCATTGGAGTTCAGAAGAATGAGAGGCGATCTTATCGAAACATATAAGATTGTGAGGGGGCTTGATCGGGTGGATGCGGGGAGGATGTTTCCACTGATGGGTGAGACTAGAACTAGGGGGCATAATCTAAGAATAAGGGGCTGCCCTTTCAAAACTGAGATGAGGAGAAACTTCTTCACTCAGAGGGTAGTAAATCTATGGAATTTGCTACCCCAGAGAGCTGTGGAAGCTGCAACATTAAATAAATTTAAAATGGAGATGGACAGTTTCCTAGCAGATAAGGGAATTGGGGGTTACGGGGAGAGGGCAGGGAAGTGGACGTGAGTCTAGATTCGGATCAGCCATGATCCTATTGAATGGCGGAGCAGGCCCGAGGGGCCGTATAGCCTACTCCTGCTCCTACTTCTTATGTTCTTATGTTCACTCACCCACTCTCTCTCTCTTGCTCAGGGGCAACACACTGAAGAACATCGAGAAAGAATGCAACGCCAAAATCATGATCCGAGGGAAAGGCTCGGTGAAGGAAGGGAAGGTGGGGCGGAAGGATGGACAGATGCTCCCGGGGGAGGACGAGCCCCTGCACGCGCTGGTCACTGCGAACACCATGGAGAATGTGAAGAAGGCAGTGGAACAGGTAGAGCGCTGCCGCTGCAATAGACCTTTCGCTCTCTCTCCTCTTCACCTGGCGGTGCTGCTGCTGTCCAGTACCTCACCAAAGTGGTCCTGTCCCCTGTGAGACGGGAGTGTGCCGGTGGGCTTTTTGAGGCTTCACAAGGAGCCCAATCTCGTCCTTGTCTCTCATCGACTCGCTCCATTTGCAGAGTGGGTCACTGGGTAGTAATCGGTCGGGTCCCCAATTGGAAACGGCTCTGTCACCAATCTGCATGGGGTTGGAACTGGGCTCTTCTGCAGTGCTGCATCTACCCACGAGCAATTTCCCCTTGTGCTGCATGGCCGCGCAGCGCTCCAGGGGTCCCGTGCAGACGGTGAGCCGGCTTCTGAATTTAAAAAACCGCGCATGCACGGACTTCTGAATGGGCCACATGGCCCCCCCAAAAAATGACAAGTGAACATTGCCCACAGGGCCCTCGGGGAGCTGCTGGTTTGTACTCAACGCAGGTTCATTCAGATATCCCTCTGAGCACGCGGCCTGCGAGCAAGCGGGTCTTAAATTCCAACTCTTGGCCTGCTCACTCGTTTCTGTTTTAATAGTTTCCCGAGTCACTACTATAAACACCTCCACACGCGCACCCCCCCCCCCCCCCCCCCCATCGGAAAGACGGCACCACCGACCGTACGGTGCTCCCTCAGCTCCGCCCCTCCGGCAGTGCGGCTCTCCCTCAGCACCGCCCCTCCGACAGCTCCCTCAGCACCGCCCCTCCGACAGTGCGGCTCTCCCTCAGCACCGCCCCTCCGACAGCTCCCTCAGCACCGCCCCTCCGACAGTGCGGCGCTCCCTCAGTACTGCCTAACAGGAGAATGTTCCTGCTGCCTTGACTCTGCCTTACCGTTACAGGGTCTTTAGTTTTTGGTCTTTAGTTTGTCTGTAATGCACGGCGGCCGAGTAGGGAAGACAAGAATGCGCAGGTCTGGCTAACGATCCTTTCTTCTTGCAGATCCGAGGTATCCTGAAGCAGGGGATCGAGACGCCCGAGGATCAGAACGACCTTCGAAAGATGCAGCTGAGAGAGCTGGCTCGCCTCAATGGCACCCTCCGTGAGGATGACAACAGGTAATGGCCTGTGCCGCAGGGTGCTTGGGCGTCCAAGTCTGGAGACCTGCGGCTGGTGCGGTGCCTCCCCCGCCCCTCCGACAGTGCGGCGCTCCCTCGGTACCGCCCCTCCGACAGTGCGGCGCTCCCTCGGTACCGCCCCTCCGACAGTGCGGCGCTCCCTCGGTACCGCCCCTCCGACAGTGCGGCGCTCCCTCGGTACCGCCCCTCCGACAGTGCGGCGCCGGCGAGTGTTGGCCTGGATTGGGACTTGAACGCACAACCTTCTGACTCTGAGAAGATGCTAGCGACCGAGCCAAGCCTGCACTCTAAGTGCAGAGTAAAAGTCTGCCCCAACAACCTGCCTTAAACTAACCTTAAAAAGGCCCCTCACACCATCTTCCCCTTTCCCACACCCTGTAGCCGGTTCAACTGATTGCTTGTTAGCTCTGAATGAGGGCCATTGTTGTGCTGACACTGAGCTGGGTTAAAAGTGCCCGAACTCACTTCACCCACTGGTGAAGAGACCGTGTGCTAACCCATTGCACCTCAACAGTTAACATCACTTTGTGGTGACTTCTTCACATCAATTCCCCAGTGAACTCCTACTTGCCCCTGGTTTGTTTTTGAAACTTCATTTTAAAAACCGTCTCCCCTTTGCCGTGCAGGATACTGAGGCCCTGGCAGAGCACCGAGCCCAGGAGCATCACCAACACGACGTTGTGTACAAAGTGCGGCGGCGCTGGGCACATCGCTTCCGACTGCAAATTTGCCAGGTCAGTCATTGCTGCTTTGAAACCGCAGATCGCCGGCGGGGGGGTTCCTGCTCTGTGTTCGCTTCAGAGGGCTGTAGATGGTAGAGATTCGAATGGACCAGAGATTCCCCTTCAGACAAAGCTCTGTGCTTTTTAGAGATGCGTAAATCGACGGTGCACCATTGCTACTGGTCCGTCTTAAAGTTGTGAGGGAGGGACTGGGATGTAATGAGTTTTGTTAGTTGTGTGTGTGTTGAGGTTTCTTGTGAAGGAACTGCAGTTGCCGACCGTTTATCTCCTCCCTCCCCTGCAGCGGGGGCTCATTCAACAGGCCGGGAGACCCGCAGTCGGCCCAGGACAAGGCGCGGATGGACAAGGAGTACCTGTCTCTAATGGCCGAGCTGGGCGAAGCGCCGGTCCCAACATCGTCATCCTCGGGGCATCCAAACACCTCGCAGCAGAGCATCCCGCGGACCTCTGGGCCCGGCAACAACCAGCAACAACTTCCAGTAAGTCGGGATTCCTTCCCCCGTTTCCCCTGTACTGCTGTACAGCTGCACGGTATCAGTAGCCACCTGGTGTGCAGCCCCTTTCCTCTGTCTCTTCATTCCCCCTCCCGCCTTTCCAAAGTTACCGCTCTTGACTCCACTCTTCTTCCTTTACAGAACAGACCTCCGTGGATGAACTCTGGCCCCTCCGATAACAACAGACCCTATCATGGGATGCACGGTGGCCCCGGGGGTCCTGGAGGGCCGCACCCGGGCTTCCCTCCGCCGATGCCCAACATGAGCGGACACCCATTGCCACACAATCCCAACGGGCCTCCGCCACCCTGGATGCAGCCGCCGCCACCTCCACTAAACCAGGGCCACCCGCCCGTGCACCCGCCTATGAGTAAGCGTCTGGGGTGTTGGGGGGGTGTTCGGTACTGGTAACGGAGCAAGGATTGCGTGGGGGGGAGTGGGTGTCCTCGGGTAGGAGCCCAGTGCCGGGGACCCCTGTCCGAGCTTCGGGAAGGCTGTGTCCAAAGGGTTGTGATGCTGTAATTGCAAAAGTCGCCAATACTGTACTACAACAATTTATATTTATACAGAGCCTTTATAACGTAATAAAACATTCCGCGGTGCTTCACAGGAGCGTCATCAGACAAGCAAACAAAACCAGACACTGAGCCGCATGAGACATTAGGACAGAAGAAAGAGGTCGGTTTTAAGGAGGAGAGAGAGGCGGAGAGGTTTAGGGAGGGAATTCCAGAGCTCGGGGCCCAGGCGGCTGAAGGCACGGCCGCCAATGGTGGAGCGATGGAAATCGGGGGATGCGCAAGAGGCCAGAATTGGAGGAGCGCAGAGATGGTGGGGGGGTCAGCGAGCACGGGGGGTGATGGGTGAACGGGACTGGGTGCGAGTTAGGACACAAACACAAGAAGATAATGTAGAATACACATGGACGGAAACCTGCTTTTTCGTGTTTGTCCGCCCCCTTGCATCAGTGGAGTGTTTTTTTGGGGTTGGGGGGTGGATATGGTAGAAATCGCTCAGCTTACCCGTGTTTCATATCGAGCCCAGGCTGCTGCAGCTTATCCCCCCGTGGTTACGGATCACCCTGAGAGACATGGCTTTTTAACTCGCATGAGAGCCCAGGTCAAGGGTCAGGGTGCAGGATACCTCGAGCAGTGGAAGAGATGATGATGCAAAGCAGCAGTTAGGGGACGCTTTTGGGGGGGGGGGGTTGGAAGACCGAGGCGATGAGGCTTGATTTCAATATAAGGAGAGGGGGGAGAGCGGGAGGTGGAGCTCGAGGGGGGAATGTTCAGAGGATGTCTGACCATCGTCCGATAATGCCACGAATCTCGAGGGCAAAGGTTACTGTTGCCGCTGGTCCCCGAACGCTTAATCGTGTCGCTTCACAAGGCATGGTGAGTACAGTCAGAGCTTGTACAAGGACTGTGCACTGGAGAACCGCAGACTGTTGTGGTCCCCATATTAGCATAAGAACATAAGAAATAGGAGCAGGAGTAGGCCAATCGGCCCCTCGAGCCTGCTCCACCATTCAATAAGATCATGGCTGATCTGATCCTAACCTCAAATCTTCTATCACTGTGCATCCACCCGAACCCATGTGATCTCCCGGGAGAGGCGAAAAACCAGATAAAGACCCAATGGCCAATTTGGGAGAAAAAAATCTGGGAAATTCCTCTCCGACACATCTAGGCGATCGAAATTCTTCCAGGAGATCACTCTGTCCCTATATTTTCTACAGAACTTACCTTCTGTAAAGGCAATCTCCACCCCAGCCAGGAACAGGAATAAAACCATCTCCTGAAATCTAACACAGAATTAGAACACAGTAGGAGCAGAACCAGGCTACACGGCCCCTGGGCCCACTCCACTACCCACAGGGCCATGACCATTCCGAACCTAGACTCATGTCCAATTTCCTGCCCGCTCCCCGTAACCCTTAATTCCCTTTACTTCTAGGAAACTATCTATTTCTGTTTTAAATTTATTTAATGATGTAACTTCCACAGCTTTCTGGGGCAGCAAATTCCACAAACCTACCACCCCCTGAGTGAAGAAGTTTCTCCTCATCTCAGTTTTGAAAGAGCAGCCCCTTATTTTAAGATTATGCCCCCTAGTTCTAGTTTCACCCATCATTGGGAACATCCTCACCGCATCCACCCGATCAAGCCCCTTCACAATCTTACATGTTTCAATAAGATCGCCTCTCATTCTTCTGAACTCCAATGAGTAGAGTCCCAATCTACTCAACCCCTCCTCATATGTCCATCCCCTCATCCCCGGGATTAACCGAGTGAACCTTCTTTGTACTGACTCGAGAGCAAATATGTCTTTTCTTAAGTATGGACACCAAAGCTGTATGCAGTATTCCAGGTGCGGTCTCACCAATACCTTGTACAATTGAAGCAATACCTCCCTGTTTTTATATTCTATCCCCCTAGCAATAAAAGCCAACATTCCATTGGCCTTCTTGATCACTTGCTGCACCTGCATACTAACTTTTTGAGTTTTGTGCACCAGGACCCCCAGATCCCTTTGTAAAACAGTACTTTCCAGTTTCTTGCCATTAAGATAATAACTTGCTCTATGATTTTTCCTGCCAAAGTGCATAACCTCACACTTTCCAGTATTGTATTCCATCTGCCAAATCTCTGCCCACTTACTTAGCCTGTCTGTGTCCCTTTGCAGGTTTTTTATGTCCTCCTCACTCACTACTTTCCGTCCCATCTTTGTATCATCTGCAAACTTTGATATGTTACACTCGGTCCCCTCCTCCAAATCGTTAATATAGATTGTAAAGAGTTGGGGACCCAGCACTGACCCCTGCGGAACACCACTAGTTACTGATTGCCAGTCTGAAAATGAACCATTTATCCCAACTCTCTGCTTTCTGTTAGAGAGCCAATCCTCCACCCACGCCAGAATATTACCCCCAATCCTGTGATTTTTTATCTTAAGCAATAATCTTTTGTGTGGCACCTTGTCAAATGCCTTTTGGAAGTCTAAATACACTACATCCACTGGTTCCCCTTTATCCACCCTATACGTTACTTCCTCAAAGAACTCCAGCAAATTTGTCAAACATGACTTCCCCTTCATGAAACCATGCTGAGTTTGTCCTATTAAATTATGATTATCCAAATGTCCCGTTACTGTCTCCTTAATAATGGACTCTAACATTTTACCAACCACAGATGTTAGGCTAACAGGTCTATAGTTTCCAGCCTTCTGCCTACTACCCTTTTTAAATAAGGGTGTTACATTAGCAGTTTTCCAATCTGCCGGGACCTTTGCTGAGTCCAGTGAGTTTTGGAAAATTATTACCAAAATTATAACTGCAGAAGGTGCAAGAAAGATTCACAAAGATGATGGCAGAACTGAGAGGTTCTAACTATCAGGAAGGATTGAACAGGCGGGGGCTCTTTTCTCTGGGGAAGAGAAGGCCGAGGGCTGACCTGACCGAGGTCTTTAAAATTATGAAGGGGTTTCGATAGGGTAGACACCGAGATGATGTTTCCACTTAGGGGCCACCAATATAAGATCGCCACTAATAAATCCAATCAGGAATTCAGGAGAAACTTCTTTACCCAGAGAGTGGGGAGAATGTGGAACTCGCTCCCACAGGGAGTGGTTGAGGCGAATGGCACAGATGGATTTAAGGGGAAGCTGGATAAACACGAGGGAGAAAGGAATAGAAGGTTATGTTGATGGGGTGAGATGGAGGGGTGGGAGGAGGCTGGTGTGGAGCAGAAACACCGGCACGGAGCAGATGGGCCGAATGGCCTGTCTGTGATGTAAATACTGTGTAACTGCATCAATTGCAGTTTCTAGTATTTCACTTCAACCCAGCGAGGGGTCTGTGAGTAATCTAGCCCTGCCTCTCCGCGAGCGAGGGGTCTGTGAGTAATTAGCCCTGCCTCTCCGCGAGCGAGGGGTCTGTGAGTAATCTAGCCCTGCCTCTCCGCGAGCGAGGGGTCTGTGAGTAATCTAGCCCTGCCTCTCCGCGAGCGAGGGGTCTGTGAGTAATCTAGCCCTGCCTCTCCGCGAGCGAGGGGTCTGTGAGTAATCTAGCCCTGCCTCTCCGCGAGCGAGGGGTCTGTGAGTAATTAGCCCTGCCTCTCCGCGAGCGAGGGGTCTGTGAGTAATTAGCCCTGCCTCTCCGCCTGGCGAGGGGGTCTGTGAGTAATTAGCCCTGCCTCTCCGCGAGCGAGGGGGTCTGTGAGTAATTAGCCCTGCCTCTCCGCGAGCGAGGGGGTCTGTGAGTAATTAGCCCTGCCTCTCCGCGAGCGAGGGGTCTGTGAGTAATTAGCCCTGCCTCTCCGCGAGCGAGGGGGTCTGTGAGTAATTAGCCCTGCCTCTCCGCGAGCGAGGGGGTCTGTGAGTAATTAGCCCTGCCTCTCCGCGAGCGAGGGGTCTGAGAGTAATTAGCCCTGCCTCTCCGCGAGCGAGGGGTCTGAGAGTAATTAGCCCTGCCTCTCCGCGAGCGAGGGGGTCTGTGAGTAATTAGCCCTGCCTCTCCGCGAGCGAGGGGGTCTGTGAGTAATTAGCCCTGCCTCTCCGCGAGCGAGGGGTCTATGAGTAATCGAGCCCTGCCTCTCCGCGAGTGAGGGGTCTGAGAGTAATTAGCCCTGCCTCTCCGCCTGGCGAGGGGTCTGTGAGTAATTAGCCCTGCCTCTCCGCCTGGCGAGGGGTCTGTGAGTAATTAGCCCTGCCTCTCCGCCTGGCGAGGGGTCTGTGAGTAATTAGCCCTGCCTCTCCGCGAGCGAGGGGTCTATGAGTAATCTAGCCCTGCCTCTCCGCGAGTGAGGGGTCTGAGAGTAATTAGCCCTGCCTCTCCGCGAGCGAGGGGTCTGTGAGTAATTAGCCCTGCCTCTCCGCGAGCGAGGGGTCTGAGAGTAATTAGCCCTGCCTCTCCGCGAGCGAGGGGTCTGTGAGTAATTAGCCCTGCCTCTCCGCGAGCGAGGGGTCTGTGAGTAATTAGCCCTGCCTCTCCACGAGCGAGGGGTCTGTGAGTAATCGAGCCCTGCCTCTCCGCGAGCGAGGGGTCTGTGAGTAATTAGCCCTGCCTCTCCGCGAGCGAGGGGTCTGTGAGTAATTAGCCCTGCCTCTCCGCCTGGCGAGGGGTCTGAGAGTAATTAGCCCTGCCTCTCCGCGAGCGATGGGTCTGAGAGTAATTAGCCCTGCCTCTCCGCGAGCGAGGGGTCTGAGAGTAATTAGCCCTGCCTCTCCGCCTGGCGAGGGGTCTGAGAGTAATTAGCCCTGCCTCTCCGCCTGGCGAGGGGTCTGTGAGTAATTAGCCCTGCCTCTCCGTTGCGCTGCTCTGCTGGGACCACTAACTGAATTACAACCTTCCTGTTAACAGTTCTACTCTTTCGCCTCGCAGGGTGTGACTAAATACTGAGAATGCAGGCTAGAGTCACTCTCCCCCTATTTGAGGTTGCCAATGAGTTCTACACTGAGGGCGAGCAGTTTTAAACCATAGCGAGATGTTTTTGTACAGGCTCGTCTCCTCTGTTTGAAAAGGTTTCTGCCGTCAGATGAAGCCTTCTGCGTCCACCTCACCCAATACTTTGTGTTTCTGTGACAGACATGATGCCCCATCCAATGGGGATGATGCCTCCTCCACCCCCACCGCCAGCCAGCCAGCCTCCACCCCCACCCACCGGCCCCATCCCACCCTGGCAACAACAGCAGCCGCAGCAACAACAACCTCCACCTCCACCTCCCAACAGCAGCATGGCCTCCAGTGCACCCTTACCCTGGCAACAGAGTGAGTAAGGATGCATTTCTGAACTTCGTTTGTTTTTTTAAAGCCTTCAGTAAATGCTTGTTAATGGGCAGTGACCTGTATTTAAAAAAAAATATTGGTGCTTTTCAGTCTGATGTCTGTCTCTCTCGCTCTGCCCCTCGCTCTCTCTGCCCCTCTCTCGCTCTGTCTCTGCCCCTCTCTCGCTCTGTCTCTGCCCCTCTCTCGCTCTGTCTCTGCCCCTCTCTCGCTCTGTCTCTGCCCCTCTCTCGCTCTGTCTCTGCCCCTCTCTCGCTCTGTCTCTGCCCCTCTCTCGCTCTGTCTCTGCCCCTCTCTCGCTCTGTCTCTGCCCCTCTCTCGCTCTGTCTCTGCCCCTCTCTCGCTCTGTCTCTGCCCCTCTCTCGCTCTGTCTCTGCCCCTCTCTCGCTCTGTCTCTGCCCCTCTCTCGCTCTGTCTCTGCCCCTCTCTCGCTCTGTCTCTGCCCCTCTCTCGCTCTGTCTCTGCCCCTCTCTCGCTCTGTCTCTGCCCCTCTCTCGCTCTGTCTCTGCCCCTCTCTCGCTCTGTCTCTGCCCCTCTCTCGCTCTGTCTCTGCCCCTCTCTCGCTCTGTCTCTGCCCCTCTCTCGCTCTGTCTCTGCCCCTCTCTCGCTCTGTCTCTGCCCCTCTCTCGCTCTGTCTCTGCCCCTCTCTCGCTCTGTCTCTGCCCCTCTCTCGCTCTGTCTCTGCCCCTCTCTCGCTCTGTCTCTGCCCCTCTCTCGCTCTGTCTCTGCCCCTCTCTCGCTCTGTCTCTGCCCCTCTCTCGCTCTGTCTCTGCCCCTCTCTCGCTCTGTCTCTGCCCCTCTCTCGCTCTGTCTCTGCCCCTCTCTCGCTCTGTCTCTGCCCCTCTCTCGCTCTGTCTCTGCCCCTCTCTCGCTCTGTCTCTGCCCCTCTCTCGCTCTGTCTCTGCCCCTCTCTCGCTCTGTCTCTGCCCCTCTCTCGCTCTGTCTCTGCCCCTCTCTCGCTCTGTCTCTGCCCCTCTCTCGCTCTGTCTCTGCCCCTCTCTCGCTCTGTCTCTGCCCCTCTCTCGCTCTGTCTCTGCCCCTCTCTCGCTCTGTCTCTGCCCCTCTCTCGCTCTGTCTCTGCCCCTCTCTCGCTCTGTCTCTGCCCCTCTCTCGCTCTGTCTCTGCCCCTCTCTCGCTCTGTCTCTGCCCCTCTCTCGCTCTGTCTCTGCCCCTCTCTCGCTCTGTCTCTGCCCCTCTCTCGCTCTGTCTCTGCCCCTCTCTCGCTCTGTCTCTGCCCCTCTCTCGCTCTGTCTCTGCCCCTCTCTCGCTCTGTCTCTGCCCCTCTCTCGCTCTGTCTCTGCCCCTCTCTCGCTCTGTCTCTGCCCCTCTCTCGCTCTGTCTCTGCCCCTCTCTCGCTCTGTCTCTGCCCCTCTCTCGCTCTGTCTCTGCCCCTCTCTCGCTCTGTCTCTGCCCCTCTCTCGCTCTGTCTCTGCCCCTCTCTCGCTCTGTCTCTGCCCCTCTCTCGCTCTGTCTCTGCCCCTCTCTCGCTCTGTCTCTGCCCCTCTCTCGCTCTGTCTCTGCCCCTCTCTCGCTCTGTCTCTGCCCCTCTCTCGCTCTGTCTCTGCCCCTCTCTCGCTCTGTCTCTGCCCCTCTCTCTCGCTCTGTCTCTGCCCCTCTCTCTCGCTCTGTCTCTGCCCCTCTCTCTCGCTCTGTCTCGGCCTCTCTCTCGCTCGGCTCACTCTGTGCTGACTGTGAATTGATTGATTGGCCATCCTCCCTATTCCTCCTGTCCCGGTGCTGCACTGTAAACTCCCTCAGCCACCGGAGGCAGCTTTGCTGAGCAGCGTATCCCCCTGCTGCTGGGCGGACATGTCTGTAGAGAAGAGGGTGTAACTGCCTCAGTAACTGGCCTCTCCTGGAGCTGAATGCCCAGTTTGTGCGTTGCGCTCACTTGCCAAGTGACTGCCTCTGTGCCTCTCTGTTTTTTCTTCCTCCCGCAGATACCAGCACCACGACGACTACTACGGCGAGCATCCCTCCGTGGCAGCAGCAGCAGCAACAGCAACAACAGGCCCAGCCCACGCCGGCCTCCAGCGCGGCCCCTCCACCGCCGATGCCTGCCGCCCCTTCTATGGTTCCGCCTCCCCCTGGGGTCCAGCCTCCCCTCCCTCCCGGAGCCCCGCCCCCGCCGCCCCCTCCCCCACCCGGCACGGCCGCCATGATGTACGCCCCGCCGCCCCCACCCCCCATGGACCCCTCCAACTTTGTAATGATGGGGGTGGGCGTGCCGGGGATGCCGCCCTTTGGAATGCCCCCGGCTCCTCCCCCTCCCCCTCCCCAGACCTAAAGGACCCCTATTTCAGTTACCCGTACCCCCGAACCATGTACAGATAATAAAAAAAGAGAAAGTCACTCCAGAGGGAGTCGCGGTCGCGGTGCCACGATTGGCACAGAAGCTCACCATGGCGCACTGCCGCTTTTTTGTTTTAAGTTTTAGAATAAAAGAAATTAGACACAGGGACATGCTAGGGAACAACCTCCGCACCTCTCGCCTGAACAGTAAGCCTGTAATCGCACCCTCCCGTTTGCCTAGAGCAACCGAATGAAGCCTTTTGATGAAGATGTTGGTCGTTGGGGTGGGGGGAAAGTGAGCATCAAAGCAGTATTAAGGGTGATTAAAAATGATAAGCGGTCTCTCTCTTGTAAATGTACCATTCTCACTAAATCTGTATCTGAAGCTTGAATCTGCGCTCGAAGATTTGGTTGTTTATTTTTTTTAAAACACACGCAAGTCATTTTTAGCCGTGCAGCTGGTTTGAAACGCATCTGTCTGTTTGGGACGGGTGCAGACTCGGAGCAATCGAATGATCTGGGTGTTCTGTGCGAGGAAGCGAAGTGTCGGAGGGAATCGTTGTCCCTTGGTGCGCACTTTCCCCCCCCCCCCCCCTCGCACAGAGTGTGTGTGTGTGTAGTCCTGGACCTGCAGCCTCTACACTGGCGATGCTCGGCTCCCTCTGCGAGGAGTTCTTTCTGTGTCGGCTGCGTTCCAGCTCGGAGGAGGCTTGAGGTCCACGAGAGGAGGGCTCTGCTCGGGTTGAGCTGTTATCTGTATATAGTTGAAGCACCTGCCCGTGTGCTCTCATTGTTGGGGTGCGGGTGGGTGGAGCGGAGATCAAGCATTCGTGTAGCTATTGAAGGCGACAGTATCTCTTGTGGTTCAACAATCCCTTCGGAAATAAAAAGATCGGAATAAAAATAAAATGGCTTCCCGGTGTTTCCGAAATGGCCGCCACGCTGGTACCTCATTCTGTGATCGGTGCTCTTGTCAGAACAAGCCACTGTACAAACGGCCGGTTCCTTTTCTTTGTTCGGTGAAATAATGTAAACCATTTTTGACAGTTGTACAGCAATCGGGGTTTCCATTTTTTCTTTGCACCGCGGTTATTTTTCCTTGTTTCCCCCCACCGGCCCCCTTCCCCGATGCTTGGGCGGAGCTTAATGCTGCAAGTGAAGAGGGCCAACCAGGAGGAGGAAGAGGCTCGTGTCTCTCTTTCCCCCCCCTCCCCCTAAAATCGCAGGACTCGCAAGCACTCCCCTTGCTTTCCAGAAGGTGGGGGGGGGGGGGGTTGTTGGTCACTGCCAGATCCGGGGCCAGTGAGCGCATGGTCCAGTTGCGTGGCCGCTGTTCCGTGAGCTGCTGTGTGCTTCACTACGCCCCTGGTCTCCCAAACCCTGTACGCGCCAGGCGGGGTGTGCTGTCCCTTTAACCAACTACTTTCTGTCTTGCGGTTTCGCTCTTGTGTGTGACGTTTTTGCAGGAATGGTGTGTAAACTTTTTAATTTCGCCTCGAGGTTGGAAGCCTGGAGCGTTTCCAGTTTGTTTCCTCGCGCTCTCTCTCTCTCGATGTGAGACATTAAAAGGGGGAAGATTCACAAAATAAACTCCTATGTTTTCTTAAATTTGTCCATTTATTTTTTGTTCTTTTTCACCCGGTGGGGGTGCCTGTGTGTATTTAGGGCACAAGTGTGTGTCTTGCTTCAAGAAAGATCTGCATTTCGAGCGTGCCTCATCGCATCTGGTTCAGCAACACCTCGCCATTTAAAGATTAAAGCCCAGTCGTTTAGATAGATTCAGCAGCCTGCACCCATAGGAACGACCAGTCGATGGGTTTTGGTGTTGCTCCAGAGCCCAGTCGCTGAGAACTGCCTGCTTTCAGCTTTGGCCTGGGATCCTTTCTTAACTTTCACACAAACCATTGGAACAGGACGTGGGTTTAAGAACGGCAAGACTGCTGGTCTTGACACTGTCGCACTCGCCGGCACTGCAGTGGGAGTATGGGGCTGCAGCGCCAGCCCAGTGAACAATCAGCACAGTGCCGGTGCCCAAGTAGCAGTTTGAGGCTGCGTGGGATTTGTATCAGGCCCCCGCTTGCAAACTCCGCCCCTTCCAGCTGAGCCAACGAGGCCGCTAGATGTGGCGTTGGCCGATTGCAGCCAGAACAGGAGTTGACGATTGGACCCAGCTTCCCCGAGGGGAAAAAAAAAATCAACCGTCGTTTCCCCGCTCCTTGTGGAAAGTCTACCTCCAAAAGCGCTGCGGATTTCATTGCATTCTCCAGATTTTTTGGGGGGGGGGGGGGCATTTATTGCTCATCCGCTCCAGTTGCCCCTTCGACAACCGAGTGTCTCGCCAGGCCACTTCAGAGGCCAATTAATTCAACCACGGGTGTACGGACGGGAATCGTGCACAGTGTGATGAGGTTGGCAGGTTTCCTTACCAAAAGTGAACCAGTTGAGTTTTTAACGACAATCCGACAGATTCACTCACGGTCACTTGTTTTAATTTAATTGAAGTCAAATTTCTCAAACTGCCAGTGATGGGATTTGAACTCTAGTTGTCTGGATTATTATTCCAGTCACATCCACTAGGCTACTGTGTTCCAACACCAAGTGGGTACTGGGGGTTAAAAAAACCATCCCGCAAGAGTTTGTGGCTTCATTCGTGGGGCATGTCTCGTGGCGATAACACGCACCAATTAAATGCTTGGGGGCATTCTCCATTTGCATTGCACAGGATTATGGGCTGTGCGACGCACATTTATAAGCAGCATTGGTCTCTTAAATAAATCAACAAGGATGAGGATTTTGAATTCAAGGTGGTGTTCGACCAGGGAGCCAACCAGCGTTCCCATTAAGCTGTGGGTCAACGGAGTGAAAATTTGAATGGGCCGCACGGCGAGTTGGGTAGGATGGATTGGGGAATGTTACTTAAAGGGTTGACGGTGGATAGGCGATGGCAAACATTTAAAGGTCGCATGGATGAACTACAGAATAAAAGGTGACTCAACATTGGCTAACAAGGGAAATTAGGGATAGCATAAGATCCAAGGAGAGGACATATACATTGGTCAGAAAAAGCAGCAAACCTGAGGATTGGGAACAGTTTAGGATTCAGCAAAGGAGGACAAGGATTAATTAAGAGGGGGAAATAGAGTATGAGAGTAAGCTTGCATGGAACATAAAAACTGACTCAAAGCTTCTATAGATATGTGAAGTCAAGCGTAGGTCCCTTACAGTCAGAATCGGGGGAATTTATAATGGGGAATAAAGAAATGGCTGACCAATTAAATACATACTCTGGTTCTGTCTTCACAAAGGAGGACACAAATAACCTCCCAGATGTGTCAGGGAACATAGGGTCCAATGAGAGGGAGGAACTGAATGAAATCAGTATTTGTAGGGAAATGGTGTTAAGGAAATTGTTGGGATTGAAGGCCGATAAATCCCCAGGGCCTGATAATCTACATCCTAGGGTACTAAAGGAAGTGGCCCTAGAAATAGATGCATTGCTGGTCATCTTCCAAAATTCAATAAACTCTGGAACAGTACCCATGGATTGGAGGGTAGCTAAAGTTACCCCACTATTCAAAAAAGGTGGTAGAGAGAAAACGGAATTATAGACTGGTAAGCCTGACATCGGTAGTGGGGAAAATGCTAGGGTCCATTTTTTAAAAGATGTAATAGCAGAGCACTTGGAAAACAGTGACAGGATTGGACAAAGTCAACATGGATTTACAAAAGGTAAATCATGCTTTACTGGAATTTTTTGAGGATGTAACTGGTAGAATAGATAAGGGAGAACCAGTGGATGTGGTGTATTTGGACTTTCAGAAGGCTTTTGATAAGGTCCTGCATAAGATTAGCATGTAAAGTTAAAGCACATGGGGGCAAGGTACTGACTTGAATAGAGAACTGGTTGACAGGAAGCAAAGAGTTGGAATAAACGGCTCTTTTTCCGAGTGACGGGCAGTGACTAGTGGGGTACTGCAGGGATCGGTGTTAGGACCCCAGCTATTCACAATATATATATATATGATCTAGACGAGGGAACTAGATGTAATATCTCCAAGTTTGCATACAACACAAAGCTGGGTGGGCGTGTGTGCTGTGAGGAGGATGCCGAGAAACTCCAGTATGATTTGGACAGGTTGGGTGATACGGCAGATGCAGTATAATGTGGATAAATGCGAGGTTATCCACTTTGGTGGCAAAAACAGGAAGGCAGATTATTAACTGAACGGCAATAGATTGGGAGAAGGGGAAGTGCAACGAGACCTGGGTGTTCTTGTGCACCAGTCGCTGAAGGTAAGCATGCAGGTGCAGCAGGCGGTTAAGAAGGCAAATGGAATGTTGGCCTTCGTAGCGAGAGGATTAGAGTACAGGAACAAGGATGTCTTGCTGCAGTTGTACAGGGCCTTGGTGAGACCACATCTTGTGTATTGTGTGCAGTTTTGGTCGCCTTATCTGAGGATGTTCTTGCCATGGAGGGAGTGCAGTGAAGATTCACCGGACTGATATCTGGGATGGCAGGAATGACGCATGAGGAGAGATTGGGCTTATACTCGCTGAAGTTTACAAGAATGAGAGGGAATCTCGTTGAAACTTTTAAAATTCTGACAGGACTGGACAGACTAGATGCAGGAAGGATGTTCCCGATGGTTGGGGAGTCCAGAACCAGGGGTCACAGTCTAAGGATAAGGGGTAAGCCATTTAGGACAGAGATGAGGAATTTCTTCACCCAGAGAGCGATGAACCTGTGGAATTCTCTACCACCGAAGGCAGTTGAAGCCAATTCATTAAATATATTCAAGAAGGAGTTGGATATATTTCTTAAGGCTAAAGGGATATGGGGAGAAGGCAGGGACAGGGTACTGAGTTTGGATGATCAGCCATGATCTCATTGAATGGCGGCGCAGGATCGAGGGGCCGAATGGCCGACTCCTGCTCCTATCTTCTATGTTTCTAAAACAAAATTACAGTGAACGTTAAAGCCAGCATAGGTCAGCGAGCGGTTTTGGGGGGGGGGGGGGGGGGGGGGGTGTGACAGGACTTGGTGTGAGTTTAGGTGAGCTGAAATGTTTACCAAGGGGAACGACCAGGGTGGGAAGAGAGTAAGGGACGCACTGGCGGCAACGGTCAGTTTGCAGGGTACAGATTTTCTGGTTAAAAAAATAATCAGGAACAACATTAAAAACAGGCACGAGTTCCGCCCAGAGCTCCTGTATTTTATTTTAAAACTCATTAAGATTTAGATACATGCACAACAGAAGCACAGGTTAAAAATCGGTTTATTGGATTATAACTACATTGCTTAGTTACAGCAAGCCATTGATTAGAACATTTAAAAATCGTGATGCTTGGTTTGGGAGGGGATGCATGAACTGGTCTATACCGAGTTCCTTCACAGTCAGCCTTTCTCACGAAAGGATTTCATTAATCTCAAATGGTAGTAGCAAAACAAATTAAATACCATTATCCAAGTCAGATATCCAGACCAAAGCTTCCAGTGTAAACGGTCGTGGATATCTGCGAATTTCTTCCGAGGGCAGTGTTCAGTCATCTGCTCCAGGGGATGATTAGATCCCAATTCAAACAGCTTTCACTCCCCATTCCCTTACCAACAGTATTGTACAGTAAAATTAAATCGTTAAATTGCATCTTAAGTTGATACTCTTCCTCCTCCAGTCTTTCTCTTCCCTCCCCTCCCCAGGGTATGGGTATACAGGGTCTCTTCCCACAAGCACCACCCCCCCCCACCCCCAATTCGTCACAAGCGAGATTATTCGACTGTGGAAGTACCGCCTCAAGGCTGGATCCTGCCTGTCTTACGGCAACGGTGCCGGTAGTGAACGTAAGAGGTAGGAGTCGGCCATACGGCCTCTCGAGCCTGCCCGCCATTCAATAAGATCGCGGCCGATCACCGAAGCGAGATCGCTCCCGGGGCCCCTGCCGTGGACCTAATCCCAATACGATAAAGCCGGCACCACTTCCCTACCCCTCACCCACCTCTGCAAACCGGGCATCGTGCCCCGACGAGAGAGCAGCAGCATCTTCACGAGCTGGCTGTTCGGTCTGACTGCAAGGCAAGATTTGGCCGCAGCACAGCCCAAGGCGCCCACCGCCTGACCGAGATCAGGCACTCGGTGTGAAGGACAAGACAACCTGGGGCACAAGGCACAGGCAGGGGGGTGCCGCTCGGCACACCGGCCAGCGCTCCTCGAAGTCCCCGCCATACGCGAACAACTCCCAACGTCACTCCACCAAAAACTGGGACGACTAAATGCACAGAATGGACTCGAAAGTCAGTGAAATGGAAAAGTGTCGAAAAAACGCATTAATACAGCACTGTGCACAGTTCCGGTCTCACTATTACAAAAATGATATCGCGGCACCGGAGAAGGGGCAGAGAAGATTCACAAGGATGATAGCAGAACTGAGAGGTTATACCGATCAGGAAAGGCTGAAGCTCCTTTCTCTGGAAAAGAGAAGGCTGAGGGGTGACCTGATCGAGGTCTTTAAAATGATGAAGGGGGTTCGATAGGGTAGACGTAGAGAAGATGTTTCCACTTGTGGGGGAGACCAGAACTAGGGGCCGTCAATATAAGATAGTCACTAATAAATCCAATCGGGAATTCAGGAGAAACTTCTTTACCCAGAGAGTGGTGAGAATGTGGAACTCGCTACCACAGGGAGGGGTTGAGGCGAATAGATGTGTTTAAGGGGAAGCTGGATAAACACACGAGGGAGAAAGGAATAGAAGGATATGCTGATGGGGTGAGATGAAGAAGGTGGGAGGAGGCTCGAGTGGAGCAGGAACACCGGCACGGAGCAGTCGGGCCGAATGGCCTGTTGGTACATTCAATGATAGATCCTGGGGCACTTCACCCACCAGCCACTCATCACTCAAGAGCCTGGACACGAGTCGGCGGGATATCCATCCGTGGAGGGCATCACGGCACAGAGTGATGGTGCTTCCCCCATATGGAGTGGTTCAGGGCAGGACGATCCCGGGCTCTATCCCTCCCCCCACCGCACCGCCCGGCCCAGTCTTAGGCCGATCCGAGTCAGGCCGGTACAATGGCCAGAGCACCTGTGGTTGGGGGGGGTTGCTATGAACAGGAGTCGGCCATTTGGCCCTTCAAGCCTGCTCCGCCATTCAATATGATCATGGCTGATCCTCTATCTCAATACCATATTCCCGCTCTCTCCCCATACCCCTTGATGCCTTTTGTGTCTAGAAATCTATCTATCTCCTTCTTAAATATATTCAATGAATTGGCCTCCACAGCCTTCTGTGGCAGAGAATTCCACAGGTTCACCACCCTCTGAGTGAAGACATTTCTCCTCATCTCAGTCCTAAATGTCCTACCCCGTATCCTGAGACTGTGACCCCTCGTTCTAGACCCCCCCAGCCAGGGGAAACATCCTCCCTGCATCCAGTCTGTCTAGTCCGGTCAGAATTTTATACGTTTCAATGAGATCCCCTCTCATTCTTCTAAACTCGAGTGAATACAGGCCTAGTCGACCCAATCTCTCCTCATACGACAGTCCTGCCATCCCAGGAACCAGTCTGGTGAACCTTCGCTGCACTCCCTCTATGGCAAGTATATCCTTTCTTAGGTATGGAGACCAAAACTGCACACAGGACATAGAAAACATAGAAGATAGGAGCAGGAGTCGGCCATTCAATGAGATCATGGCTGATCATCCAAATTCAGTGCCCTGTCCCTGCCTTCTCCCCATATCCCTTGATCCCTTTAGCCTTAAGAAATATATCCAACCCCTTCTTGAATATATTTAATGAATTGGCCTCTACTGCCTTCTGTGGTCGAGAATTCCACAGGTTCACCACTCTCTGGGTGAAGAAATTCCTCCTCATCTCTGTCCTAAATGTCCTACCCCGTATCCTGAGACTGTGACCCCCTCATTCTAGACGCCGCCCCCCAGCCAGGGGAAACATCCTCCCTGCAAGAGGAGGAGGAAGAGATGAAAAAGCAACAAACGGAAAGTGAGGGACGAGCATCTTGGCTGCTGAATCGAATGCCATGGCGAGACGGCGTGTTAAAATCCGCGGCAGTCCACCTCACCCACACACACTTGACACACATGAAAGTCCTGACCGACGAATGTGGGACACTTCGGCTGTCGATGGGGGGTGGGCGGCATCAGTCAGCGATCGTCCGCTTGCCGGCGCCCAGGAGCGCCCGAGCCGGGTAAGAAATTGGTCATCCTCCGGTAGAAACTGCTCATGATGGCGCCGGCACTTTTGGAGAGGCGGAGCCCCTGTGTCGGGAGAAAAGCACCGAGGGGTTGAATGGCCGATCGCCCAGGTTACTGGGGGTGTTCCCACCCTCCCCCTTCCGTCCCCCGCCACTCTGCTGAAGGGTCGCGCTGGGCTACAGCTCCCTAAGCAACACCTCCCCCTCCTTGTTCAAGGGGGGCCAGTCTTCACGTGTCATCCGTGGATCGGCGGATTTCTCTCTCGCCTCTGAGTCTGAAGGACATGGGTTCAAACCCCCACTCCAGAGACTCGAGCCCCGTAATCCAGGCCCGACACTCCCAGTGCCAATACTGAGGGAGCGGCGCACTGTCGGAGGGACAGTGCTGTGGGAGCGCCGCACTGTCAGAGGGGCAGTGCTGAGGGAGCGCCGCACTGTCGGAGGGGCAGTGCTGAGGGAGCGCCGCACTGTCGGAGGGGCAGTGCTGAGGGAGCGCCGCACTGTCGGAGGGGCAGTGCTGTGGGAGCGCCGCACTGTCGGAGGGGCAGTGCTGTGGGAGCGCCGCACTGTCGGAGGGGCAGTGCTGTGGGAGCGCCGCACTGTCGGAGGGGCAGTGCTGTGGGAGCGCCGCACTGTCGGAGGGGCAGTGCTGTGGGAGCGCCGCACTGTCGGAGGGGCAGTGCTGTGGGAGCGCCGCACTGTCGGAGGGGCAGTGCTGTGGGAGCGCCGCACTGTCGGAGGGGCAGTGCTGTGGGAGCGCCGCACTGTCGGAGGGGCAGTGCTGTGGGAGCGCCGCACTGTCGGAGGGGCAGTGCTGTGGGAGCGCCGCACTGTCGGAGGGGCAGTGCTGTGGGAGCGCCGCACTGTCGGAGGGGCAGTACTGAGGGAGCGCCGCACTGTCGGAGGGACAGTGCTGTGGGAGCGCCGCACTGTCGGAGGGGCAGTGCTGAGGGAGCGGCGCACTGTCGGAGGGGCAGTACTGAGGGAGCGCCGCACTGTCGGAGGGGCGGTACTGAGGGAGCGCCGCACTGTCGGAGGGGCGGTACTGAGGGAGCGGCGCACTGTCGGAGGGGCAGTACTGAGGGAGCGCCGCACTGTCGGAGGGGCAGCACTGAGGGAGCGCCGCACTGTCGGAGGGGCAGTACTGAGGGAGCGCCGCACTGTCGGAGGGGCAGTACTGAGGGAGCGCCGCACTGTCGGAGGGGCAGTGCTGAGGGAGCGCCGCACTGTCGGAGGGGCAGTGCTGAGGGAGCGCCGCACTGTCGGAGGGTCAGTACTGAGGGAGCGCCGCACTGTCGGAGGTGCCGTCTTTCGGATGAGACGTTAAACCGAGGCCCCGTCTGCTCTCTCAGGTGGATGTAAAAGATCCCACGGCCACTATTGGAAGAAGAGCAGGGGGAGTTCTCCCCGGTGTCCTGGGGCCAATATTTATCCCTCAACCAACATCACTAAAACAGATGATCTGGTCATTATCACATTGCTGTTTGTGGGAGCTTGCTGTGCGCAAATTGGCTGCTGCGTTTCCTACATTACAACAGTGACCACACTTCAAAAAAAGTACTTCATTGTCTGTGAAGCGCAGTGGGACGTCCTGAGGTGGGGAATCTGTGGAAATGGGAGTCTTTCTGCTGCCGCGTTGCAGATGGGAGGTGGGAGGACCAACCTTATTCTCAGTGAACGTGGAGATGAACTCGTCGCTCATCCTCCGGAGCTCCCGCCCGTACTGCACGGCGATCCAGAAGTTGGCCGGCTCCGACTGAGTCCGGCCCCGGAAAGACGGCACCACCTCCAGTAATTCAACTTCAGGCAGGGTTGCCCTACGAGCCTGGGGGACCCCATCTTGGAACGCGATCGTCTCGGCGTCTGCGGGGAGAGAGGAGAGAGACCAGCAGCGTTGGAGCGAGTGTGGAGCTCAGACACTTGACACAGCTCTCACTTTGATAAACCCTGGTCCAGGGACAGAAGCCCCCCCCCCCCCCCCCCCCCGGTGAAGGAGACAGCCACAGCTGAACAGATGATCAGGAAGTACTGAGGGAGCGCCGCAGCACCGACCCTCTGACAGTGCGGCGCTCCCTCAGTACCGACCCTCTGACAGTGCGGCACTCCCTCAGTACCGCCCCTCCGACAGTGCGGCGCTCCCTCAGTACCGCCCCTCCGACAGTGCGGCACTCCCTCAGTACCGCCCCTCCGACAGTGCGGCGCTCCCTCAGTACTGCCCCTCCGACAGTGTGGCACTCCCTCAGTACTGCCCCTCCGACAGTGTGGTGCTCCCTCAGTACTGCCCCTCCGACAGTGCGGCGCTCCCTCAGTACTGCCCCTCCGACAGTGCGGCGCTCCCTCAGTACTACACTGGGAGTGTCAGCCTAGCTTGATGTGCTCAAGTCCCTGGAGTGGGGCTCGAACCCACAACCTTCTGACTTTGAGGCGAGAGCGAGCGAGTGCTACCCACTGAGAGGGGGCTAGAAGAGCCCCCCCCCCCCGCCCCCCCAAGAAGGAGGAGCAGGGTTGAGGTCTGAGGCAGGAGCCCCGGGCTGACGTTTGCCCCCCCTCTTACACATCTGTACAGAAGTGGGCGCAGGCCAAGACTCCCAACAGGCTGGAGCACGAGTGACGGCACCGATCCCGGTTATTCCCAAGTTGTAAGACGACGTGGCTGGAAATTTTCCCCACCTCCTACACGCCTGCCTCTGGCTGCTTCGGAACATTGCTCAACGGTCCCGCTGCCCTCTCCCAGCCAGCTCTCGCCCAGTGTTGGCCACTTATCTCCATCAAAGGGGTCCAGGTCAGTCTCTCCGATCTGGAAGTGCTTTTCCATCACATGTCCTTGGCAGCCTCTGGAAGGGTGGACTGAAGAGAGAGAGAGAGAGAGACTCGAGATTAAATTACTGCCTCGGGGACATTCACTGTTACAGAGAGGACATTCGGACTGGTGCCCAGGTCAGAGGGCAAGTGCCTGGACAAAGCTCCTGCCAGTATTGCTCTGCCAGTGTGGCTCCCCGTCCATCACCGCGGACAATTGTCTCCGGTATGTTTTTCTCCCTCACATCTCTCCGCATTGTCCCTCCAACACTAGGCTGTCCGGTCATTTCTAAACTCCAACACACACCGCTCTCACACTCACGCACACTCGCACACTCTCTCTCCCGCACGCTCACGCTCTCTCTCTTCCGCACGCTCTCTCTCTCCCGCACACTCACTCTCTCTCTCGCACGCACACTCTCGCACGCACACACACTCTCTCGCACACGCACTCTCTCTCGCACTCTCTCTCTCACACGCACTCTCTCTCGCACACGCACTCTCTCTCTCTCTCACACGCACGCACTCTCTTGCACACTCACTCTCTCTCCCACACACTCTCTCTCTCGCACGCACTCACACTCTCTCGCACACGCACACTCTCTCGCACACACTCACTCTCTCACACACACACTCACACTCTCTCACAGTCACACGCTCACTCACTCTCTCTCACACGCTCACTCACTCTCTCACATACACTCTCTCTCACTCACTCTCTCATACACTCTCTCACACTCACTCACTCTCTCACACGCTCACTCTCTCTCTCACTCACTCACTCTCACACTCACTCTCACTCACTCTCTCACACGCTCACTCTCTCTCACACACTCTCTCACACTCACTCACTCTCTCTCTCTCTCTCACTCTCTCTCACTCACTCTCTCACTCACTCTCACACTCACACGCTCACTCTCTCTCTCACTCACTCTCTCTCTCACACACTCTCTCACACTCACTCTCACTCTCTCTCTCTCTCTCACTCACTCACTCACTCACTCTCTCTCTCTCTCTCTCACTCACTCACACCCTTTCCTCACTCTGGTTTTGGGGTTTCTCTTCCTGGTGTCCTAGTCACGCGATCTGAGGGAACCAATGGGAGGCGGCAGGAAAGTAACAAATTGCATCGCTCAATAGGAAGCGGAGCCACGCCCCCTGAGCTCAGAGCCAGAAAGATCAGAAATTAACAATAGAAATAGAGAGAGAGAGAGAGACAGAGGGTCAGAGAGAGAGAGAGAGAGACAGACCATACCTTGGGGCTAAATATGTAACAACATGTCACAACCTGAGGACTGTTTAAAAGTAAGACTGTTTAAAATTAATATTGAACGTACCAAATGAAGTAGAAAGACTGTTTAAAATTAATATTGTTTAAAAGTAATATTGTATATACCCAACAAATGTCAAATCGATTGACACCTACAGAATGTTGGAAAACTGTACCTTTTTGCTATGTAAGCTTTGGCAATATGGTTCTCTGTAAACTTTCATGCCAATAAAGCATTTGAACTGAACTGAACTGAACTGACAGAGGGTCAGAGAGAGAGAGAGAGAGAGAGAGAGAGGGTCAGAGAGAGAGAGAGACAGAGAGAGAGAGGGTCAGAGAGAGAGAGAGACAGAGAGAGAGAGGGTCAGAGAGAGAGAGGGACAGAGAGAGAGAGGGACAGAGAGAGAGAGGGTCAGAGAGACAGAGAGAGAGAGGGTCAGAGAGAGAGGGTCAGAGAGAGAGAGAGACAGAGAGAGAGAGAGGGTCAGAGAGAGAGAGAGACAGAGGGTCAGAGAGAGAGGGTCAGAGAGAGAGAGACAGAGAGAGAGAGGGTCAGAGAGAGAGAGAGACAGAGAGAGAGAGACACAGACACAGAGAGAGAGAGAGAGACACAGACACAGAGAGAGAGAGAGAGAGACACAGAGAGAGAGAGAGAGAGACACAGAGAGAGAGAGAGAGACACAGACACCGAGAGAGAGACACAGAGAGAGAGAGAGAGACACAGACACAGAGAGAGAGACACAGAGAGAGAGAGAGAGACACAGACACAGAGAGAGAGAGAGACACAGAGAGAGAGAGAGAGAGGGACAGAGAGAGAGAGGGACAGAGACAGAGAGAGAGACACTAAATGGGAAAAACACACAATAGAAGCCCTACATGCAGAATTCTGCCGAAGCATCCTTCGCACCCAAAGAAAAACGGCAACAAATGCATGCAGAGCCGAACTAGGCAGATACCCACTGATAATAAACATCCAAAAACGAGCACTAAACTTCCTAAATCACCTCAAATCTAGCTCCCCAGACACCCTTCATTTCAAAGCCTTTCAGACCCAAGAGCTAAACCCAGAAAAGAGTCCCCTGAGTCAGCTGCTACTGAAACTAAGTACTCAGCCGGACCCTGACCAGTCCCAGACCAACACTGCCGTCCAAACACCAATCCGAGTGAACCAAATCATTAAACAATGCAAAGAAACCTACCTGGAACATTAGAACAAAATAACCAAAAGCCAAAGCAGATTAGAATGTTACCGGGCCCTAAAAAGAGAATATAAACTGGCAGACTACCTCACGACCATCAGAGACACAAAACAGAGACAGACCCTCACCAGGTACAGACTAAGCGACCACCAACTGGCAATTGAAAAAGGAAGATACAAGAAATCCTGGCAGCCTAGAGAGAATAGAATATGTGATCAATGTCTGGCCGGCGAGGTTGAGACAGAGATGCATTTCCTCCTAAAATGCGAAAAATTCAACACAACAAGAAACATATTATTCAACAAGCTAAGCCAAACAACCCCAGATTTCAAGGAATTGGATGACCTGTCAAAATTAAGATTAGTCCTGGGAGAAGGAGACAGACCATACCTTGGTGCCAAATATGTAACAACATGTCACAACCTGAGGACTGTTTAAAATTAATACTGAATGTACCCAACGATGTACAACGACTGTTTAAATTAATATTGTTTAAAGTAATATTGTATGTACCCAACGAAGGTCAAAATTGTTTGACACCTACAGAATGTTGGAAAACTGTACTTTTTGTTATGTAAGCTTTGGCAATATGGTTCTCTGTAAACTTTCATGCCAATAAAGCATTTGAATTGGAATTGGAATTGGACAGAGAGAGAGAGAGACAGAGAGAGAGACAGACAGAGAGACAGAGAGAGAGAGACAGAGAGAGACAGAGACACAGAGAGAGAGACAGAGAGAGACACAGAGAGACACAGAGAGAGAGACAGAGAGAGAGACAGAGAGACACAGAGAGAGAGAGACAGAGACAGAGAGAGAGACAGAGAGAGAGACAGAGAGAGAGACACAGACACAGAGAGAGACACAGAGAGAGAGACAGAGAGACGGAGAGAGAGAGAGAGAGAGACACAGACAGAGAGAGACAGAGAGAGAGACAGAGAGACAGAGAGAGAGAGACAGAGAGAGAGAGACAGAGAGAGAGAGACAGAGAGACGGAGACAGAGAGAGAGACAGAGAGAGAGACACAGACACAGAGAGAGAGACAGAAACTGGCAGACTACCTCACGACCATCAGAGACACAAAACAGAGACAGACCCTCACCAGGTACAGACTAAGCGACCACCAACTGGAAATTGAAAAAGGCAGATACAAGAAATCCTGGCAGCCTAGAGAGAATAGAATATGCGATCAATGTCTGGCTGGCGAGGTTGAAACAGAAATGCATTTCCTCCTAAAATGCGAAAAATTCAACACATCAAGAAACATATTATTCAACAAGCTAAGCCAAACAACCCCAGATTTCAAGGAATTGGATGATCTGTCAAAATTGAGATTAGTCCTAGGAGAAGGAGACAGACCATACCTTGGGGCTAAATATGTAACAACATGTCACAACCTGAGGACTGTTTAAAAGTAAGACTGTTTAAAATTAATATTGAACGTACCAAATGAAGTAGAAAGACTGTTTAAAATTAATATTGTTTAAAAGTAATATTGTATATACCCAACAAATGTCAAATCGATTGACACCTACAGAATGTTGGAAAACTGTACCTTTTTGCTATGTAAGCTTTGGCAATATGGTTCTCTGTAAACTTTCATGCCAATAAAGCATTTGAACTGAACTGAACTGAACAGAGAGAGAGAGAGAGACGGAGAGAGAGAGAGAGACGGAGAGAGAGAGAGAGAGGGAGAGAGAGAGACAGAGAGGGAGACGGAGAGAGAGAGAGAGACGGAGAGGGAGACGGAGACACAGACACAGAGAGAGAGACAGAGAGAGAGAGACAGAGAGAGAGAGAGAGAGACGGAGAGAGAGAGAGACGGAGAGAGAGAGAGAGAGAGAGATGGAGAGAGAGAGGGAGAGAGAGAGACAGAGAGGGAGACGGAGAGAGAGAGAGAGACGGAGAGGGAGACGGAGAGGGAGAGAGAGACGGAGCGGGAGAGAGAGGGAGAGAGAGACAGAGAGATAGAGAGAGAGAGAGAGACAGAGACGGAGAGAGAGAGACGGAGAGAGAGAGAGAGAGAGAGACGGAGCGGGAGAGAGAGAGTGGGAGAGAGAGGGAGAGAGAGACAGAGAGAGAGAGATAGAGAGAGAGAGAGAGACAGAGACGGAGAGAGAGAGACGGAGAGAGCGAGACGGAGAGGGAGAGAGAGAGGGAGACAGAGAGAGAGACAGAGAGACAGAGAGAGAGATGCGAAAAATTCAACACATCAAGAAACATATTATTCAACAAGCTAAGCCAAACAACCCCAGATTTCAAGGAATTGGATGATCTGTCAAAATTGAGATTAGTCCTAGGAGAAGGAGACAGACCATACCTTGGGGCCAAATATGTAACAACATGTCACAACCTGAGGACTGTTTAAAATTAAGACTGTTTAAAATTAATATTGAACGTACCAAATGAAGTACAGACTGTTTAAAATTAATATTGTTTAAAAGTAATATTGTATGTACCCAACAAATGTCAAATCGATTGACACCTACAGAATGTTAGAAAACTGTACCCTTTTGCAATGTAAGCTTTGGCAATATGGTTCTCTGTAAACTTTCATGCCAATAAAGCATTTGAATTGAATTGAATTGAATTGACACAGACAGAGAGAGAGACAGAGTGAGAGAGACAGAGAGAAAGGGACAGAGAGAGAGAGAGACATAGAGACAGAGAGAGAGAGAGACAGAGAGAGACATAGAGATAGAGAGAGGGAGACAGAGAGAGAGAGACATAGAGACAGAGAGAGAGAGAGAGCGAGACAGAGCGAGAGAGAGACAGAGACAGACAGAGAGAGAGAGACAGAGAGACGGAGAGAGGTGGAGAGAGAGAGAGACTCGAGAGAGTGAGAGAGAGAGAGAGACTCGAGAAAGAGAGAATCGAGAGAGAGACTCGAGAGAGAGACACACAGACAGAGAGAGAGAGACAGAGTGAGAGAGACAGAGAGAGACAGAGTGTTCTATGCGGACGACCTGGTTCTGCTGTCTCCCACAGAACAGGGATTACAGCAACAACTAGACCTACTCGACAAATACTGCCAAAATTGGGCTCTAACAGTAAATCTAAAAAAAAACAACATCATGATTTTTCAAAAAAGGCCCAGATGTCAGGAAAACAAATACCAGTTTACCCTCAGTGATACCACTATAAGACACACTATGAGCTACACCTACCTTGGTCTAACTATTACAGCATCAGGGAGCTTCAACATAGCAGTGAATGCACTAAAAGAAAAAGCCCGAAGAGCCCTATATGCAATAAAAGGAAAATTCTACAACATCCAAATCCCAATCAAAATCTGGCTCAAAATATTTGACAGCATAATCCTGCCCATTGCACTGTACGGTAGTGAAGTATGGGGCCCGCTAAATCACCAAAGCTACACCAAATGGGAAAAACACACAATAGAAGCCCTACATGCAGAATTCTGCCGAAGCATCCTTCGCATCCAAAGAAAAACGCCAACAAATGCATGCAGAGCCGAACTAGGCAGATACCCACTGATAATAAACATCCAAAAACGAGCACTAAACTTCCTAAATCACCTCAAATCTAGCTCCCCAGACACCCTTCATTTCAAAGCATTTCAGACCCAAGAGCTAAACCCAGAAAAGAGTCCCCTGAGTCAGCTGCTACTGAAACTAAGTACTCAGCCGGACCCTGACCAACCACAGACCAACACAGCCGTCCAAACACCAATCCGAGTGAACCAAATCATTAAACAATGCAAAGAAACCTACCTGGAACATTGGAACAAAATAACCGAAAGCCAAAGCAGATTAGAATGTTACCGGGCCCTAAAAAGAGAATATAAACTGGCAGACTACCTCACGACCATCAGAGACACAAAACAGAGACAGACCCTCACCAGGTACAGACTAAGCGACCACCAACTGGAAATTGAAAAAGGCAGATACAAGAAATCCTGGCAGCCTAGAGAGAATAGAATATGCGATCAATGTCTGGCCGGCGAGGTTGAAACAGAAATGCATTTCCTCCTAAAATGCGAAAAATTCAACACATCAAGAAACATATTATTCAACAAGCTAAGCCAAACAACCCCAGATTTCAAGGAATTGGATGACCTGTCAAAATTGAGATTAGTCCTGGGAGAAGGAGACAGACCATACCTTGGGGCCAAATATGTAACAACATGTCACAACCTGAGGACTGTTTAAAATTAAGACTGTTTAAAATTAATATTGAACGTACCAAATGAAGTACAAAGACTGTTTAAAATTAATATTGTTTAAAAGTAATATTGTATGTACCCAACAAATGTCAAATCGATTGACACCTACAGAATGTTTGAAAATGTACCTTTTTGCTATGTAAGCTTTGGCAATATGGTTCTCTGTAAACTTTCATGCCAATAAAGCATTTGAATTTGAATTTGAATTTGAATTTGAGAGAGACGGAGAGAGAGAGAGAGAGAGAGAGAGACAGAGAGATAGAGAGATAGAATCGCCATATTTTGAAGAGGAGATATTTGACACTCTCCACATGGAAATCAGCCATTTCCAGGCCCAAGGAAAGGTGCTACTATGTGGGGACCTAAATGCAAGGACAGGATGTGAACCTGACTTCATAGACCCACAGGGCAACAACCATGTGTTTGGCCAGACCCCTCTATATGTCACACCAGCCATCGCAAACCGAAACAACCTCGATTGTGTAATAAATAAAAGCGGTAGGGAGGTAGTGCAACTCTGCCGAGCCTTAGGCCTGTACATAGTTAACGGTAGGTTCAGAGGGGACTCCTTAGGGAGACTCACATATTCCTCAACTCTTGGGTCTAGTGTGGTGGATTATACAATCACTGACCTGGACCCCTGCGATATCAACGCATTCACTGTCAGGCAGCAATCCCCCCTCTCAGACCATAACCAAATAAATGTGTACCTTAAACTTTCTGCCCAAACTACAGACACAAAAAAGGAACCCATTAAGCTACATAAAATAAACCAGACATACAGATGGGCCCCAGACAGTGGAGATAAATTCATCACAGCACTAAATTCACCTGATCTCACAAGTAAAATTTCAAAATTTAAAGAAAATCTATATGAGATCACCAGAGATGGTGTAAACATGGCCATAGAGGATATAAATATGATCTTCCATGAGGCAGCTGTAAAGCTGACCTCGTGAAACAGAAGAGGAAGAGTCACTAAAGACAAAATAAAAATAAGAAATGGTTTGACCACGAATGCAAAAATGCCAGAAAAGACCTGAGAAAAATATCAAACCAAAAGCATCGGCAACCAAACAATCCGGACCTACGTACTAGATACAATGAAACCCTCAAAAGATATAAACACACCATTAGGAACAAAACACAAAACTATACCCACAAAATACTCGAAGAAATTGAAAACTCCACCAATCCAAAACAATTCTGGGAAATGTGGAATAACCTGAGTACAACACAATTGCAAGCATTACCAATCCAAGATGGCGACATCTGGAGAACACATTTTGAAAACCTCTACAAAGACATCCCAATAAACGAAACAAACCCAAGTCAACATCAGGTCACAGAAAAACTCCACACATTAGAAGCAACAATTAAAGACAACCAAAACCCTCTAGACTCCCCAATCACATGGAAAGAACTGGCCACAAAAACAAAATCTCTCCACCTAAAGAAAGCCTGTGGCCCAGACAACATCAAAAATGAAATGCTCAAGTTCAGCAATATGGAGATGCAGGGTGCGGTACTCAAATTATTCAACATCATATTACGTTCAGGCTGTTTTCCCGATATCTGGTGCCAAGGACTAATCTCCCCCCATATATAAAAGCGGAAACAAATCAGACCCAAATAACTACCGCGGCATCTGTGTCAACAGTTGTCTAGGGAAGTTATTCTGCAGTATTCTAAACAGTAGATTACTTGATTTTCTTAACAAACATAATATCCTCAGAAAAAACCAAATAGGCTTTCTTCCAAAACACCGCACCGCCGACCATATCTATACCCTTCACACCCTCATTGAAAAACATATACACCAAACAAAAAATGGGAAAATATTCGCCTGTTTCATCGACTTCAAGAAAGCCTTTGACTCTATATGGCACGGAGGGCTCTATTATAAACTTCTTCAGTGTGGAATAGGGGGCAAAGTCTATGACCTTATTAAATCAATGTATCTGAAAAACAAATGCGGGGTCAAAATTGGAGACAAACGCACCGATTTCTTCACCCAGAGAAGAGGCGTCCGACAGGGCTGCAATTTGAGCCCGACCCTGTTCAACATATACATAAATGAATTAGCAGACATGCTGGAGCAAAGCGAGTCACCAGGTCTCCGTCTCCTTGATGGAGAAGTGAAATCCCTGTTCTATGCGGACGACCTGGTTCTGCTGTCTCCCACAGAACAGGGATTACAGCAACAACTAGACCTACTCGACAAATACTGCCAAAATTGGGCTCTAACAGTAAATCTAAAGAAAACCAACATCATGATTTTTCAAAAAAGGCCCAGATGTCAGGA
>NW_028225180.1:89661304-89668804 GCF_052327205.1 Somniosus microcephalus | reverse complement strand
CCCTATCTCTGTAACCTCCTCCAGCCCTACAACCCTCCCTATCTCTGTAACCTCCTCCAGCCCCACAACCCTCCCTATCTCTGTAACCTCCTCCAGCCCCTACAACCCTCCCTATCTCTGTAACCTCCACCAGCCCCTACAACCCTCCCTATCTCTGTAACCTCCTCCAGCCCCTTCAACCCTCCCTATCTCTGTAACCTCCACCAGCCCCGACAACCCTCCCTTTCTCTCTAACCTACTCCAGCCCCTACAACCCTCCCTATCTCTGTAACCTCCACCAGCCCCTACAACCCTCCCTATCTCTGTAACCTCCTCCAGCCCCGACAACCCTCCCTATCTCTGTAACCTCCTCCAGCCCCTACAACCCTCCCTATCTCTGTAAACTCCTCCAGCCCCTACAACCCAACCTATCTCTGTAACCTCCACCAGCCCCGACAACCCTCCCTTTCTCTGTAACCTACTCCAGCCCCTACTACCCTCCCTATTTCTGTAACCTCCTCCAGCCCTACAGCCCTCCCTATGTCTGTAACCTCCTCCAGCCCCTTAAACCCTCCCTATTTCTGTAACCTCCTCCAGCCCTACAACCATCCCTATCTCTGTAACTTCCTCCAGCCCCCAACAACCCTCCCTATCTCTGTAACCTCCTCGCTCCCCTCCCCATCTCTGTAACTTCCTCCAGCCCCCGCAACCCTCCCTATTTCTGCAACCTCCTCCAGCCCCTACAACCCTCCCTATCTCTGTAACCTCCTCCATCCCCTACAGCCCTCCCTATGTCTGTAACCTCCTCCAGCCCCTACAACCCTCCCTATCTCTGTAACCTCCTCCAGCCCCTACAACCCTCCCTATCTCTGAAAACTCCTCCAGCCCCGACACCCCTCCCTATCTCTGTAAACTCCTGCAGCTCTACAACCCTCCCTATCTCTGTAACCTCCTCCATCCCCTACAACCCCCATCTCTGTAACCTCATCCAGCCACTACAACCATCCCTATCTCTGTAACCTCCTCCAGCCCCTACAGCCCTCCCTATGTCTGTAACCTCCTCCAGCCCCTACAACCCTCCCTATCTCTGTAACCTCTTCCAGCCTCTGCAACCCTCCCTATCTCTGTAACCTCCTCCCGCCCCTACACCCCTCCCTATCTCTGTAACCTCCTCCAGCCCTACAACCCTCCCTATCTCTGTAACCTCCTCCAGCCCCTACAACCCTCCCTAGCTCTGTAACCTCCTCCAGCCCCTACAAACCTCCCTATCTCTGTAACCTCCTCCAGCCCCTACAACCCTCCCTATCTCTGTAACCTCCTCCAGCCCTACAACCCTCCCTATCTCTGTAATCTCTTGCAGCCCTGCAACCCTCCCTATCTCTGTAACCTCCTCCAGTCCCTACACCCCCATCTCTGTAACCTCCTCCAGCCACGACAACCCTCCCTATCTCTGTAACCTCCTCCAGCCACTGCAACCCTCCCTATCTCTGTAACCTCCTCCAGCCCCTACAACCCTCCCTATCCTGTAACCTCCTCCAGCCCCTACAACCCTCCCTCTCTCTGTAACCTCCTCCAGCCCCTACAACCCTCCCTATCTCTGTAACCTCCTCCAGCCCTACAACCCTCTCTATCTCTGTAACCACCTCCAGCCCCTACAACCCTCCCTATCTCTGTAACCTCCTCCAGCCCCTACAACCCTCCCTATCTCTGTAACCTCCTGCAGCCCTACAACCCTCCTATCTCTGTAACCTCCTCCAGCCCCTGCACCCCGCATCTCTGTAACCACCTCCAGCCACTACAACCCTCGCTATCGTCTGTAACCTCCTGCAGCCCCTACAGCCATCCCTATGTCTGTAACCTCCTCCAGCCCCTACAGCCCTCCCTATGTCTGTAACCTCCTCCAGCCCCTACAACCCTCCCTATCTCTGTAACCTCCTCCAGCCCCTTCAACCCTCCCTATCGCTGTAACCTCCTCCAGCCCCTACACCCCTCACTATCTCTGTAACCTCCTGCAGCCCCTACAACACTCCCTATCTCTGTAACTTCCTACAGCCCCTACACCCCCACATCTCTGTAACCACCTCCAGCCACTACAACCTTCCCTATCTCTGTAACCTCCTCCAGCCCCTACAACCCTCCCTATCTCTGTAACCACCTCCAGCCCCTACACCCCTCCCTATCTCTGTAACCTCCTCCAGCCCTACAACCCTCCCTATCTCTGTAACCTCCTCCAGCCCCTACAACCCTCTCCTATCTCCGTAACCTCCTCCAGCCCCTACAACCCACCCTGTGTCTGTAACCTCCTCCAGCCCGACAACCCTCCCTATTTCTGTAACCTCCTCCAGCCACTACAACTCTCCCTATCTCTGTAAACTCCTCCAGCCCCTACAGCCCTCCCTATGTCTGTAACCTCCTCCACGCCCTACAACCCTCCCTATCTCTGTAACCGCCTCCAGCCCCTACAACCCTCCCTATCTCTGTAACCTCCTCCAGCCCCTACACACCTCCCTATCTCTGTAACCTCCTCCAGCCCTACAACCCTCCCTATCTCTGTAACCTCCTCCAGCCCCTACAACCCTCCCTATCTCTGTAACCTCCTCCAGCCCCTACAACCGTCCCTATCTCTGTAACCTCCTCCAGCTCCTACAACCCTCCCTATCTCTGTAACCTCCTCCAGCCCTACAACCCCCCATCTCTGTAACCTCCTGCAGCCCTACAACCCTCCCTATCTCTGTAACCTCCTCCAGCCACGACACCCCCCATCTCTGTAACCTCCTCCAGCCACTACAACCCTCCCTATCTCTGTAACCTCCTCCAGCCACTGCAACCCTCCCTATCTCTGTAACCTCCTCCAGCCCCTACAACCCTCCCTATCCCTGTCACCTCCTCCAGCCCCTACAACCTTCCCTATCTCTGTAAACCTCCTCCAGCCCCTACACCCCCTCCCTATCTCTGTAACCTCCTCCAGCCCTACAACCCTCCCTATCTCTGTAACCTCCTCCAGCCCCTACAACCCTCCCTATCTCCGTAACCTCCCCCAGCCCCTACAACCCTCCCTATCTCTGTAACCTCCTCCAGCCCCTACAGCCCTCCCTATGTCTGTAACCTCCTCCACCCCCTACAACCCCTCCCTATCTCTGTAACCTCCTCCAGCCCCTACAACCCTCCCTATCTCTGTAACCTCCTCCAGCCCCGACACACATCCCTATCTCTGTAACCTCCTCCAGCCCTACAACCCTCCCTATCTCTGTAACCTCCTCCAGCCCCTACAACCCTTCCCCTATCTCTGTAACCTCCCTCCAGCCCCTACACACCTCCCTATCTCTGTAACCTCCTCCAGCCCTACAACTCTCCCTATCTCTGTAACCTCCTCCAGCCCTACAACCCTCCCCATCTCTATAACCTCCTCCAGCCCCTACAACCCTCCCTATCTCTGTAACCTCCTCCAGCCCCTACAACACGTCCCTATCTCTGTAACCTCCTCCAGCCCCTACAACCCTCCCTATCTCTGTAACCTCCTCCAGCCACTGCAACCCTCCCTATCTCTGTAACCTCCTCAGCCCCTACAACCCTCCCTATCCCTCTAACCTCCTCCAGCCCCAACAACCCTCCCTATCTCTGTAACCTCCTCCAGCCCCTACAACCCTCCCTATCTCTGTAACCACCTCCAGCCCCTACAACCCTCCCTATCTCTGTAACCTCCTCCAGCCCCTACAACCCTCCCTATCTCTGTAACCTCCTGCAGCCCTACAACCCTCCCTATCTCTGTAACCTCCTCCAGCCCCTGCACCCCGCATCTCTGTAACCACCTCCAGCCACTACAACTCTCGCTATCTCTGTAACCTCCTGCAGCCCTACAGCCCTCCCTATGTCTGTAACCTCCTCCAGTCCTACAACCCTCCCTATCTCTGTAACCTCCTCCAGCCCCTACACCCCCCATCTCTGTAACCTCCTCCAGCCACTACAACCCTCCCTATCTCTGTAACCGCCTCCAGCCCCAACAGCCCTCCCTCTGTCTGTAACCTCCTCCAGCCCCTACAACCCTCCCGATCCTGTAACCTCCTCCAGTCCCTTCAACCCTCCCTATCTCTGTAACCTCCTCCAGCCCCTACACCCCTCACTATCTCTCTGTAACCTCCTGCAGCCCTACAACCCTCCCTATCTCTGTAACCTCCTACAGCCCCTACACCCCCATTCTCTGTAACCACCTCCAGCCACTACAACCCTCCCTATCTCTGTAATCTCTTCCAGCCCCTACAGCCCTCCCTATGTCTGTAACCTCCTCCAGCCGCTACAACCCTCCCTATCTCTGTAACCTCCTCCAGCCCCAACAACCCTCCCTATCTCTGTAACCACCTCCAGCCCCTACACCCCTCCCTATCTCTGTAACCTCCTCCAGCCCTACAACCCTCCTATCTCTGTAACCTCCTCCAGCCCCGACAACCCTCCCTATGTCTGTAACCTCCTCCAGCCCCTACAACCCTCCCTATCTCTGTAACCTCCTCCAGCCACTACAACCCTCCCTATCTCTGTAAACTCCTCCAGCCCCTACAGCCCTCCCTATGTCTGTAACCTCCTCCAACGCCCTACAACACTCACTATCTCTGTAACCTCCTCCAGCCCCTACAACCCTCCCTATCTCTGTAACCTCCTCCAGCCCCTACACACCTCCCTATCTCTGTAACCTCCTCCAGCCCTACAACCCTCCCGATCTCTGTAACCTCCTCCAGGCCCCTACAACCCTCCCTATCTCTGTAACCTCCTCCAGCCCCTACAACCGTCCCTATCTCTGTAACCTCCTCCAGCCCTACAACCCTCCCTATCTCTGTAACCTCCTCCAGCCCTACAACCCTCCCTATCTCTGTAACCTCCTGCAGCCCGACAACCCTCCCTATCTCTGTAACCTCCCCCAGCCCCGACACCCCCCATCTCTGTAACCTCCTCCAGCCACTACAACCCTCCCTATCTCTGTAACCTCCTCCAGCCACTGCAACCCTCCCTATCTCTGTAACCTCCCTCCAGCCCCTACAACCCTCCCTATCCTGTAACCTCCTCCAGCCCCTACAACCCTCCCTATCTCTGTAACCTCCTCCAGCCCCTACACCCCTCCCTATCTCTGTAACCTCCTCCAGCCCTACAACCCCTCCCTATCTCTGTAACCTCCTCCAGCCCCTTACAACCCTCCCTATCTCCATAACCTCCCCCAGCCCCTACAACCCTCCCTATGTCTGTAACCTCCTCCAGCCCTACAACCCTCCTATCTCTGTAACCTCCTCCAGCCACTACAAACCCTCCCTATCTCTGTAACCTCCTCCAGCCCCTACAGCCCTCCCTATGTCTGTAACCTCCTCCACCCCACTACAACCCTCCCTATCTCTGTAACCTCCTCCAGCCCCTACAAACCTCCCTATCTCTGTAACCTCCTCCAGCCCCTATACACCTCCCTATCTCTGTAACCTCCTCCAGCCCTACAACCCTCCCTATCTCTGTAACCTCCTCCAGCCCCTACAACTCTCCCTATCTCTGTAACCTCCTCCACCCCTACATCCCTCCCTATCTCTGTAACTCCTCCAGCCCCTACAACACTCCCTATCTCTGTAACCTCCTCCAGCCCACACAACCGTCCCTATCTCTGTAACCTCCTCCAGCCCTACAACCCTCCCTATCTCTGTAACCTCCTCCAGCCCTACAACCCTCCCTATCTCTGTAACCTCCTCCAGCCACTACAACCCTCCCTATCTCTGTAAACTCCTCCAGCCCCTACAGCCCCTCCCTATGTCTGTAACCTCCTCCACGCCCTACAACACTCCCTATCTCTGTAACCTCCTCCAGCCCCTACAACCCTCCCTATCTCTGTATACCTCCTCCAGCCCCTACACACCTCCCTATCTCTGTAACTCTCCTCCAGCCCTACAACCTCCTACCTATCTCTGTAACCTCCTCCAGCCACTACAACCCTCCCTATCTCTGTAAACTCCTCAGCCCCTACAGCCCTAACTATGTCTGTAACATCCTCCACGCCCTACAACACTCCCTATCTCTGTAACCTCCTCCAGCCCCTACAACCCTCCTATCTCTGTAACCTCCTTCAGCCCCTACACACCTCCCTATCTCTGTAACCTCCTCCAGCCCTACAACCCTCCTATCTCTGTAACCTCCTCCAGCCCCTACAACCCTCCCTATCTCTGTAACCTCCTCCAGCCCCTACAACCGTCCCTATCTCTGTAACCTCCTCCAGCGCCTACAACCCTCCCTATCTCTGTAACCTCCTCCAGCCCAACAACCCTCCTATCTCTGTAACCTCCTGCAGCCCTACAACCCTCCCTATCTCTCTAACCTCCTCCAGCCCCGACATCCCCCATCTCTGTAACCTCCTCCAGCCACTACAACCCTCCCTATCTCTGTAACCTCCTCCAGCCACTGCAACCCTCCCTATCTCTGTAACCTCCTCCAGCCCCTACAACCCTCCCTATCCCTGTAACCTCCTCCAGCCCCTACAACCCTCCCTATCTCTGTAACCTCCTCCAGCCCCCTACACCCCTCCCTATCTCTGTAACCTCCTCCAGGCCTACAACCCTCCCTATCTCTGTAACCTCCTCCAGCCCCTACAACCCTCCCTATCTCCATAACCTCCCCCAGCCCCGACAACCCTCCCTATGTCTGTAACCTCCTCCAGCCCTACAACCCTCCCTATCTCTGTATACTCCTCCAGCCACTACAACCCTCCCTATCTCTGTAACCTCCTCCAGCCCCTACAGCCCTCCCTATGTCTGTAACCTCCTCCACCCCCTACAACCCTCACTATCTCTGTAACCTCCTCCAGCCCCTACAACCCTCCCGATCTCTGTAACCTCCTCCAGCCCCTACACACCTCCCTATCTCTGTAACCTCCTCCGAGCCCTACAACCCTCCCTATCTCTGTAACCTCCTCCAGCCCCGACAACTCTCCCTATCTCTGTAACCTCCTCCAGCCCTACAACCCTCCCTATCTCTGTAACCTCCTGCAGCCCCGACAACCCTCCCTATCTCTGTAACCTCCTCCAGCCCCTACAACCCTCCCTATCTCTGTAACCTCCTCCAGCCCCTACAACAACCCTCCCTATCTCTGTAACCTCCTCCAGCCCCTACACACCTCCCTATCTCCGTAACCTCCTCCAGCCCTGCAACCCTCCCTATCTCTGTAACCTCCTCCAGCCCCTACAACTCTCCCTATCTCTGGAACCTCCTCCAGCCCTACAACCCTCCCTATCTCTGTAACCCTCCTCCAGCCCCTACAACCCTCCCTATCTCTGTGTAACCTCCTCCAGCCCACACAACCGTCCCTATCTCTGTAACCTCCTCCAGCCCCTACAACCCTCCCTATCTCTGTAACCTCCTCCAGCCCTACAACCCTCCCTATCTCTGTAACCTCCTGCAGCCCCTACAACCCTCCCTATCTCTGTAACCTCCTCCAGCCCCGACACCCCCCATCTCTGTAAACTCCTCCAGCCACTACAACCCTCCCTATCTCTGTAACCTCCT